>NW_027124297.1:0-1306 GCF_001457755.1 Trypanosoma equiperdum | reverse complement strand
AATTCGCGGGAGGAAACAATGGACCGACAGGCATCGATCTAACCGACATGGCAACAAAATCAGGCGACAGATCAGTTAAAGTGCACTACGACGCGTGGAAAGCAATCAAATCGATGCCTGCGGAAGAACCGGAAATAAAACTAGTACCGCTGGCAGTGCCAAGGACCGACGTCCAGTTCCAAAGCGTGTTTAAAGAACTCTTTGGCGCAGAAGCTGGAGAGAGCCAACAGACAACGGCAAGCCTCTTTGAGCAGATATACGGCAAGGACGAACAGAACTTTACAAAAACGTACTGGAATGACGTCAACAAATACACAATCAAACAAAAAGTAGGGGCTAAGGCCGAAGAAACAAGACTAGATACACTATCGAACCCAAAAGACTTGATGGCGATTCTGAACGTGTATGAGGGCCAAGCGGTCCGACGGCAGGCGGAGGCGCTAGCGGCCGCAAAAATCAAACCAAATGTAATCGCAAAAACAATGAAGAGGTTTGCGCCGGCCTCAAAGGTGAAGAGGCTTGCAAAACAAACGACAATTGCAAATATGAAAAAGAAAAGTGCGTATTACGTGCCAATGGCGAAAAAGAGGCAGGAAAAGCAAACAAATAAACAGGAGACAAAGATGGAAAACATGACCGCAAGAAACATGACAATAAGAAGGATTGCGAAGCAGAAAATGAGGGGTTAGCAGACAAAGCACCACGTAAATGCGGATGGATAGATTATGTTGATGGTACAGGCAAACTTCCCAAGCCGGAGTGCCGCTCTTCCAGGTTTCTCGTCAATAAGCAATTGGCTTTAAGTATGGGTTCTATTTTTGTGAGTTTAATATAATTCTAATAACTTTTGTTCACATTTATTAATTTTATGAAATTTTGCTATTTTGTAAGCATTTGTTAAATTTTTTAAAAATATAATGACATCTGATATCTTTTAACATTTTTTGATATAAATCTCCAAATTTTAAAACGTGTGTGTAAAAGTGAGTTACAGGTGCAAGATATTAGAGTAATGGAGTATTAAAATGCGTACTCATATATAATTTTCTAATTTGGTTCATTTTTTGCATTGTGGATATTTTTTAAGGCCATAAAAGTGATAATAATAATAATAATAATAGCGTGTTGTGAATGTGTATATACGAATATTATGCTAACCTGGTGGTAGAAAACTCAACGCAGAAACAAAAGTGAAGTAGTTAAAACAATGGCTAGAATGCAGTAGCAGAGAGTAAGAATAAGAGAAAGTGGAGTGAGGGGAGGAAACTGAATATCATTAAATAAAGCGGAAAAACACATTGAGAAC
>NW_027123827.1:8144-11531 GCF_001457755.1 Trypanosoma equiperdum | reverse complement strand
GTTAGATTCACTGCTCCACTTACTCACCCTCTCATAGTACACTTTTCACAGTATTAATTGCTCCCATACTGTTAACTTCATTTTATTACAACAAAATATTAAAATGTTATTATATACACACACTCACAATACTCTCCTATCTTTATTATTATCAGCATAAATATCATTACTATTACTATTTAAACCTAACTAAAATCCATAAACAAAATATCATTATTTCATAGTATCACTAATTTGTCATACCCTTTTGACTCCACTGCTTTACGTCCATAAGCCACTTTTATACATACCTAATAAAAACATTTTTGCACATTTTTATAACTTTTAATAATTTTCACTTTTTGTAAATGTTTTACAGAAGTGTTTAAATATATCAAAACAGAAAATATTCATTATTTTCATAAATTTGAGTAAGAATTATTAAAATTTTAAAATGCTACCATTCCCACAAAAACAGCAGCTATACTCGGAGACAATTTCTTTTTTATGAGAAAACTAGAAGACCGGCACATTTCTTTATCTTTATCTTTGTCATCTTCATTATCTTTACCCTTTCTCCATGCGCAATTTTGCTTGTCGCCTGTTTTGTCAGCATCACACGCAGTTTTATCTTTGTGTCTTGCACATCCAGTTGAAGTTGCTCCTCCTGAAGCTCCATTTTTTTCTGCTTTAGCTGCTTGGTTGTTGACTGCTGTTGTATTCAATTTGCAGTGTTTTCCAGTTTTTGCGTCACCCCCTTGCCATGTGCATGGTTCTGTGCATTCTGTATCTTTTTCTTTGGTTTTGCAGTCTTTGTCGGCTTCTTCGTGCTGTTTTGTTGCCTCGACTGCATTTGCGTCCCCTGTTGGTGTCGGCTTTGTCGGCTGCTCCTTTAGTGCTGTTAGTTTGTTCAGGTTAAGTAGTGTTGTTAGCGTAGCGTTTAAAGCGGCTGCTTCTCCTGCTGCGACGGTTGTTGCTGACTTTGCGTCTTGTGTTTTTGCTATTTCCTCAAGCGCTTCTCTCGCCTTGATCATCCATGTCGGTTCCTGGATGTTGTCGGCGGTTGTTTTGAACATCGCACAGGCGCCGTTTGTCCTGCCGTGTTCCCCTGTGCAGCTACCTGCCCCGCTGCCGTCGATGGCGCCTAGTATTCCGGTCTTGTCGCGGCTGCTGCCTTTTGTGCTGTAAAGTTCCCTTTGAAGTGCCGCCAGTGCTGTTTCCACCAGTTTGTAGCCGATTTTTTCGTGGTTTGGGTGCAGTTCTTTGCACGCTCCGAGAATATTGTTCCATTGGTTTACTGTCTTTGTTCCGGCCGTGAAGTCTTGGGCGGCTGTTGGTGTCTTGTAGCAGCCTTTGTTGCTGTTGCTGCCGCCGCTGTCGGTTGCACACAGACAGACTATTGTTCCCACTATCGATTGAGTTGCCATGTTCCCTGGCCTTCTATCACCTTTACCGCACGACGTTTCGCGGTCCGTCGTGATCGTTACTGTTGGGTCTGTAGGTATCGGCCCGTGCGCGCCGTAAACTGCTTCTCGCAGCTTTGCTGCTACATCCCCTGATGGCTTAGTGATTTTCAGCTCTCCTCCCGCCGTCCCCAGTTCTTTTATCGCTTCTACTGTATCGATTATTTGTTGCTTGAATCCACGGTTGTCCTCTGTTGCTGCTAGTACCTTCGCTTTCTCCGCCTCTTATAGGTTGTTTAGCCAGGTGGCCGTTTCTTTGCAAGGCTCCGCATGTTCTGTTTTACAAGTAGCGGGAAAGTGCTCTTTTTCCAGGGCTGCGTTGGTTTTGAGTTGTTTTGCTAGCGCGACTACGTCATCGCCGTGTTTTAGAAGTGTTGAAATGTGCTTTGCCGTAGTCAACGCCGACTGTGCTGCCTGAGGTGTCTCTACTTTCGGGTTGTCCAGCTGAGCTGCTAGGACTAGCGCGCATAACGACGTAAAGGCCTGTTTGTTCTGCCCGTTGGCCGGACCTGCGGCGGTGACCTGTTTTAGTACTAGAATTGCCGTCGCTGTTGTCAGAGTTATTAATAACATAGGCTTTGCTCTGAGCAATGCGCTTTGGCTTGCTTGCCCTATTTCGCTTCTGCGTACGTGCATTTCGCTAGACTTGCTTCTGGCTTGACTTACTCTGGCTCTGGTTGCTTTCGTTGGATGACCTTTCGTGCAAAAAAACGAAAGGCAAATCATTTAAAAATTTACAAACTTTGTTTGATCCTTTATCGCAATAAAACGCGTCTCGCTCATTTGCGGATCGGTAAACATCCTCTACATAAAAAAATTCAGTTTATTCCAATAATCTGCAACTTTAAATATGATTCATACCATTCTATAACTACATCACAAACTCTTAAGACCTATGGACTTTGCGCTCTTTTAACGCACACCAACTACTCTTTGCCAGATGCATCTTCAATAACGGTACAACGCTGATTCTCCTGCCGGAAGCTAAACCTTGACCATGTCCCATTGTTGTCCTAGTTTATTGCCTCTCTCTTTTGTCTAATGTTCGCCGAATGCAGCCCTTTTTTCACTCTTTTGTTTTGAAGTTTCTTTATAATATTCACCAATTCCAGGACAGTGTGTATTCAAATATGAATGGATCCCTTTGTAACAGGTGCAACACATGGAAAGTATACCAGTATAGTATTGTTCATTATTTTGCGTCATAAATATTCTACAAAAGCTTCATATACGTGCTATTTTATGCAGTTTATACATTTTATTTATTTCCACAATGATAGATTAGTACTCCTGATTTAGAACACAGCATCTCCATAATATTATATGAGTTCCAACAAATATCGGTATTGTTACTCTATTGGTTGATAAAAACCTTTAAATTACTTTACATTTGCCAAAATCAATTTCTTGTGGTAATCGTTCTTCTTTGTTTACTACTGTATATTAGGGTCTACCATCAAATTAAAAACTTATGTTGCAATCATTTAAGCTTTTAATATTTTAATTTTTGATTGAAATATAGAGCATAATCCTGGCTAGTGTCATTCGCCGTCGGCAGCCTATGTATTGGTTTAAATTAGTCCATTTACTTCTATATTGGCCCGACGTTTTTTGAAATTTTACTATTAATGCATAAAGCGTAGTCGCGGTTCCTGTCCAGCGCGGTCCCCTATCAGCTGTCGGCATTTGGCCGTCTAATATTGTCGGTCTTTTGGACGGCGGTGGCTTTTTTGTATGAAACTGCTCATATACTTTTTGTTTCTGTGGTTATTTTCCCTTTATTTATAATATTTCTTAGCTTTGGTTGTGGCTCCCTTGCTACGTGACCCACATAAGCTTGTGTTATTATTGCCGGCATTATCATTATTACTATTATTATAATATTAGTAAACACACACACTCACAATACTTCTCCTATTATTATAATTGTCATTATTATTATTAC
>NW_027123827.1:7690-8134 GCF_001457755.1 Trypanosoma equiperdum | reverse complement strand
TTTACTCATATTTGTGTTTTAAGCTCCACAAACTCTAACTTTATTCATGTGCCTCATTAGTATTATTCCGCATGCATCCTCAATTGATCTCCGTCTCCCACACTCCATCACTTATTGCACCAATCTCATTTTTATGTACTGCTACTTGGGCATTTCATTTGGTTTCCCGCTCCACTCTTATTATAATCTTCGTATATACACACTCATAAAACTATCCTTTCATTTTCACTATTATCATTACAAATATTATCACTATCATTTCTATTATTTCACTAACTAATTCTACATTAAATAAACAAGAAAAATGAAATAAACAAAATAAGACTATCACCTTCTTTCTTACTTTATTACTCTTTTATTTACACACATAGGTCACTGTCACACCAAATTTTTAAATTCTCAAAGCTCACATAATTTTTCATAGTTTTGTCAAAAAGTGTTAAA
>NW_027123827.1:5598-7680 GCF_001457755.1 Trypanosoma equiperdum | reverse complement strand
AGAGAAAAAATTTCATAAAATTTAGCAAAAATCTTTTATCAATTTAATTATATAATCAAAAATGAAAGCAAAAGAGGGACTTTAGTTACAGCTGAAATAACAGCGGAGCCCTCTTTAACTTTGCACTCTTTATTTTCCTTTATTTCAAGTACATTTTGTCTTGTCACATTTACCTTCTTCAGTGGCTGTATATCCAGCTGCGGTTGTTTTATTACCTCTGGCTTTATTAACTATCGTCTTTTCACCTTCCTTCTCCCTGTTTTCACCATCTTGATTTCTCTCTGCTCTGTGGTTGTCGTTTCGGACTGCTGTGGGTTGCCTTTGTAACAATTTGCTGCCACAGCAGTCCGAAACGACAACCAATATCGGCTGTGGTTGCAACTTCAGAAAATTTTGATCACTTTGTTTCTGCACCTATTTTAAAATTAATTTCTTTGTTTTCTAGTGGTTTTATGCACTTTGTTTGGATTTGTGTTCCTTTTTCACCGAAGAGGTTGTCTATAATTTATTCCTTTTTTCATTTGCAAGGTTTGTTTTGGCGGAGCCAGTCATTATTATTTGCGCTATGTTTTGCATCTCTGTGTCGACACGTAGTTCCGCTAGTTCCTATTTTATTGTTATGGACGTGAGTTATATTGTTGCTCATTTTGCTTGGCGTAACGTATTTTCTACGCCTTGCGCCGTTTTTAGCAACGCGTTTGGCGGTATAACATGGTTTGCGCACGTTTTGTCTGCTTGACCTGCTGCGTGCATGTTGACACTCTCTGCTTCGGCTGCCAAAGCTACTTTGGCTTCCTTGACACCAAAGCCTGCGTTTTCCGTCCCAAGGCTCTCGGCGGTATTGTGGTACGCGCCAGCTTCGAAGACACTGTTGCTGGAGGTGCTGATGTCGCCTTTGCAGCGCATATCGATTTTCAGTTTTGGTAGTTGAAACAACTTGTGGGGATGCAGTTTTACAACTCCAATTTTTTTTCAGCTCCGATGCTGCCGCCGTTATGTGGGGGCAGGTAGTGAGGTCGCTTCCGCAATCTTTGGCTGCAGTTTGTTGGAATATAACGGCAATGTCGCATTTTTTCTCGCCTTAATTTATTCAATTGCCTGTTCCCGTCCAGTCTGATGCTGTTTCTATGATGGCTTGTGTGCTATCGGTTGCGTAGATAGCCATTTTATGCTGTGATATTCTGGAGGTTAGTGTTACCACCACGTTTTCCAGAGATTTTCGCCTTTTGTTAAGTCATTGTGCTTGTTCTTGCGCTCAGCGGTGTTTTAGAGCAAGAAGTGCCACGTACTCTGTTTTGGTTTCGGTATCTTGAGCTAATGTGGCTGCTGTTGAAAGTCGTATGATGTGATTTGAAAGCTCTGGTAGCCTGTTGTCTGCCTTTGTGATTTGCGCACCAAATTCGCTGCTCAATTTCTGTAGGTATCCAATCTCCTTGCACGGCGTATTAACAGCATCAATGGGTGTTCTCTGTGCCGGCTGTGCTGCTTCCGATTTGGCAGTTAGAGTGAAGAGGACAAAGCCTGTGGTTGCTTCCCGAATTGATTATCTTTTTATCTGCCGCTACTACCTTCAAATTTCATCAACAAAAAAGTGTATGAAGAAGTAAGTTCAGTCGTTGGCCGCGGTTAGGTGGTGTGCACGGATGGTGCTGCATTTACATTTAAATATTTGAACGATGCCATTACTTTGTTTTTTCGCTCTTCACGCTTTTTGACTGTGCTCAACCGTCGGATACCGGTGCGTCTGCTAATTTTGTTGTTTTTCTGAATCAATTATTTATCAGCAGTAGACACTTCTACATTGAAGAACAACTTCTATTCGGAGATTTTTGGTGTTATGTTCTTCAACTTGAAGCTTTCAAGGTTTAAAATTAGTTGTTTAGACCACTTTTGTTCTTTCTCCATCATCTATGCTTGATAGGATCCAATAATGTGTCTACGGGTGTGAGCCTCGTAAATAAAACTTATTTTTAGGCGAATATTTTGATCTATTTATTACAATAGGACCACTATATATTTGTATCTATGCCTTAGCTTTTCATGTTTGTAACTCAAATACATTACTTCTTCATAAAACAGCAT
>NW_027123827.1:2453-5524 GCF_001457755.1 Trypanosoma equiperdum | reverse complement strand
TAAGACTTTGTAAATTTTGTGTGAATTGCATTATTATGTCATTTTTCTCATACCTTTGTTGCTTCATGTAGGCTTTGTCAGCCCTTATGCTTATATGGAATCCCCACTGTTTTAAAGTACTTAAAGTGTCACCCTTATACCAATATAGAGGCGCTGGAGTATTAATAGCAGCTCTTACTACCACATATAAAGTTGGTCTGCAGTTTCATACGTGCGGTTTTTTATGCATTTTCCGAATTTTTATCTTTTACTGCCCACGGTAATTTAATAGCAGTCCTTGTTTTAAAATGTTCCTCCAGACAATATTGAAATTTGTCCGCAAATATCGGCATTATTGCTATGTCTAATCAAAACAATTCGACATTTCTTCACACTTACCTAAGAGCTTCTATATGTTTCTGCTTGTTTTTCCTCATAGTTGCAGCTGGACATTAAGATTCATAATCACATTAAAGTTCACAGACAACACCATTTCAGTAGTTGTATCTTACTATTATTGTGTGAAACGTAAGCACAGCCAACTCCTGAAACATTTTGTACTTTTCTGCGGATCTGTGCATACTGTATTTTCTTTCCTTATTTTTCCTCTCCTATCGGTTGCTTCTGCGAATGGCAAAGCGACTCCATTATACCTGTATACTAGACTTTCTTTCCCCTTCACTGTCACCTCCATCATTTTTATGTGTATGATGATGACCATTTTCACATTCATATATGAAACTGTACATCTTACATCTCATTCTTTCTCAGTTACTTTCTCCCATTGAAAACTTGTATTTTTTAACTGCTCCTCTATTTTTCTTTGGATCCATGGTTCACAAATACTCTTATTATATATTAAAACATACACATTGACAATATTATCCTATCAATATTATCATCATCGTCACTACGTTACCCTTATAACCTTAACTAATAACCATAAAATAGACAAAATTAAAATATGGTAACATTTTGATACTTTATAACCCTATTAATTTACACACATAGGCCACTATAATACACTTTTTACCAGTGTTTTAATTTTTAATTTTTAAAGATTTGCTTACTTTCATCGAAAAGTGTTAGAATATTTCAAAGTTTAGAAATTGTCGCACAACAAAAAAATTTTAATAATATTTTTTAATTGTACAAGTATATTTTATAAACTTAATTACAGCAAAAAACTACAAGCCAAAGAGTGGCCTTTTTAATGAGAAAAGAATTGTTTCCTGTGGTGTTTGTGGGTTTGCCATCTTTCCCTGTTTCTTGGCCTGCTTTTTCTGCCTCTTTTTGTTCCGCTTCTGTGAGCTTGCAAGTGCTGTTTTTCCATTCGCAACCTTTAGTGGTACCGCATTCTCCCTCTTCTTTTTCGTCGCATTTTGGTGTTTGTGGCTTCTTTTCGCAGTCGTTTGTCTTCTGCTCGAGTTCTTTTTGAAGGCGTAAAAAATCTGACTGCTGTTTGTTGTGGTAGTACAACACCGATTGGATTAGCTCTTTTGTGGAGGTAATAGACGAAGCTTTTTCTTTTTTGACTTTTTCGCTTTTGCCGTCGTAGATTGCCGTGTCGATAAGAGCTTGCCATTTGGAATCGAAGTTTGCGCCGCCATCATCCAGAAGCTTTTTAATTTTGCTTTTGGTGTAGGCTTCGAGTGTGTTGTCAGACCCCTGCATACCTATTTGCTTCAGCTTTTTTACTACGGTAGCGGCAAAATGTGAATCTGCTGCTAGTGCTCTGACCTTAGTTTTGGCAGCGTCGTCTGGTGCGGTTTGTGCTTGGCTTAGTAGTTCCTTTATTGCTGCGTGTGCTTGAGTTATTAACTTGGCTCCTGTTGTTGACCTCTCTGCTGCCAGGGCTTGGCCGTTTGCTGTCGTCATGGTGGGGCCGTTGCTATTGACTTTCAGCGCTCCCCCCGCTATCATGAAAGTTGTACCTTTCTGGAACAGCCTGTCTGTCCCGCTTTGGGCGTTTTGGAAAAGTACGCATTTGTTTGCGTTTGTTGAGGTGTCCTTGACATCTGTTGTTTTTAGTGAGCTTATGCCGGCCTCCGTGAAAGTTGTGGCTAGCGTCTCTGAATGGTCTGTTAGGCTTATTGCTTTGTCTATGGGGCAATCGCCTAGGCCGCTTTTCCCGCTAATGACATTCGAGCCATCCGTGTCCGCCAGGCAGCCGTTTGCTGTGCCACTCTGTGCCGCAGTCAGTAACGTCAAGAATTCGGATATGCCGCCGTAGACTGCCGCCGCCGCCGCTGTCGCTTCGAGTGCTGCTTTTCGCAGCTCTGTTACGTCTTGTTGCACTGTGGTCGCCTCGCTCCTTAGTTCTGCTGCCAGTGTTGCCATAACCACAGCGTTGCCTGCGTCGGTTTGCGTGTGCGCTACTGCTGCTAGCTTAAGCGCTGTGGTTTCCAAAACTTCGATTGCATGCTGCGCTGCTGTTAGTTTTTGCTCCGCCGTTCCTGGAACCGCTCTCAGTTCTTTTGCTGTGGCGCACATTTCGGACCATGCTGCCTGCTTCAGAGCGTTTCCGGCTGGGGTTGCCGGGTGGGTACACATCAGGACTGCGATATATGTGAAAGCTATGATCCTGGCGATTATGTGCATTTATCCTGCTCTTTTCTTGTTGTTTTGCACTTTTATAATATAAGGAGATTCATTGCATATCTGTAAATGTTTTAGAGTTGAAACAGACTTATATGTTGATGATTCGCGACAAGGCTTGTTATGTTAAAGTACAAGATAAGGACACTTATTTTAATTATTTTTTTGGCGTTAGGTTACGAAGCGGTTTCCATTTGCATTGACAATTGAGTTTTTTTTGACGAATGCTTGAATGTTCACTTAAATTCCACAGTTGATACCTGCAGTTGCTTAGCATTTACTTAATCTCGAGAAAACTCCTGCGCTCCTACACGTCCTTTAGTTCATTGACTGCTCTACCTCGGTATAATATTGTCTTCGTTATATTTCTTGTGCTTTGTATTCGTCTATCAATAGTGTTCATCACCTTTTCAGGTACAATTTGAGCTCCCTTGGAAAATTGACAAAATAAAGCGTTTGTTTCGCAACGTAATTCCAAAATTGAATTTAACTAT
>NW_027123827.1:0-2443 GCF_001457755.1 Trypanosoma equiperdum | reverse complement strand
CCTAAGAAGTCAGATGTCGGTGCTTCTGATCTAATCTATTTGTCGGCAACTTGCCGCTGGTACATCCGGATTCTGTTACCATATAACGCTTTTGTTTTGTATGTGTCCGCTATCTTGGTTGGGATTACTTGGAATATTGTTCTTTTCCTTCTTTTTTCCACGAAAATGTAGTAGCTGTCGCTCCATATGCAACTTCCTTGGTTTATATAACTACTTTATTCTCTACACTAAATTAGAATCTCAATTTATATTTATATGAAGCAATAGTTTATTGAATACAGTTAATGTTTTTCCTCTGTGATAGTAATAAAGTGGTAGCATATTATTACAAACCTTTTCTACTTTACAAACTTCTCAAAGCGCTTCACAAATATGTTTTATCATAAGACGATTCAAAGTTTATGTTCCTCCTTTTCTGCCGCCAGAAGTCCACTGGTAGTTTTAGTTATGAAACCATCCTCCAGAGAAAATTATATTGATTCCACAAATGCTTGAGTCAGTGCTATATCTGATGAAAAGAAGAATTTGACATTACCTTATGCTTCCAAAATCTCTTTTTCCTGCTCTTGCACCTGATTTTTTCAAATATTGTTATTATAATCTCTGGTCAGATTAATAGCCACAGTCAACATCACCATCTGTGCGGTACATCATATCCATTATTGTGTAAAATACGTGTAATAATTGTTTCATCCTGAAATATTACTATCATCTTTATTGTAATTTCCTGCTTCCGTTTTATCCCATTTTATCAACCTCTTTCTATGCTTCCGCAGCTACAGTAGCAATTCATTTAGAATTTTTACTAGATTATGTCTTTAGATTATCGTCCAATCAGTCTTTTCATTGTGTATGTTGAAGCTCAAAATCAAGCTTTTTTTGAAATCACAATATTCAATATCCTTTCTGCGTTTTCTTGAATAAAATTAATTTTGATCTCGCACTCTCTCACTTACTTCCATCGCACTCTTGCAATTTTTGTAAGTGTTTCTGTTTTAGGCATCCATTCGGCTCTCTAAATACTCTTATAATACCGGTAGACAAACTTACACCACAATTCTATCAATATTATCATTACTATTATTATGATTATGATTATGATTATTATTACCCTAACTAATATCCAGAAAAAACAAAGTAGAATAACAATTTTTTAATCACTTTATCACCATACTACTTTACACATGTATGCCCCAATCATACTTATTTTAATAAATTTCATATTGTCATCAAAAAGTTTTAACATATATCAAATCTTAGAAATTTTGAACACATCCTTTCAAAAAGGAAAAATCTCTGAAAATTCATAAAAAAAATCCTTAGAATACTTAAATGCTGAAATGTTACCAAACTCAAAAATGCAGGAACAATCAGGGGGGTTGTTTGTTTGCTAGAATAGAGGAATCTTTGCAAGTGTTGTCAGTGCATCCGCATACTGCTTTCTTTCCTGGCGGAATATCGCTTCACTGCAGTGCAGGCCTCAGGAGTTTTGGCCTCACCACACTCATGTATTGCTCCCCCTGCTTGGTTTTCTGCGCCTGCATTTGTCTGCTTTTTAACTTTGTTTTCATCTACTTTGCATGTTCCTATTTTCTCGTCGCCATCTCATTCGCATTTATCTATACTTTCGCATGAGGTTTTATTCTTGTTGTGATTTTCACACGCTTTTGTCTGAGTTGGGTCGACTTTTTGCGGTTTCGGTATCGGGTCCTTGGTGTCTGCTTGAGGTCTCCCATGAGCAGCTTCTTCGTACAAACCTTCAGCGACGGTTACGAGGTTGATCATGGCGGATTGCTGGTGCTGTTTTCGCTTTATCTGTTGTTCTCGTGTTGCTAACTTGCCTTTTACGGTCAGCAGCTTGTCGACCCATTTGATCGCTGTGAGGGCATCCTTGCCTCCTTGCTGCTTGCCTAGCACCGCTGCATAGCTAATGCAGACGTCCGCCGTACCGTGATCGCCGCTGCATGAGCCGCTGGCTGCTTTGCCTTTGCCGAATCTGTAGGTGTGGTCGCTGTTTGCTGCTCCTTCATATCTCCCTATGTTTGTCCTGAATGCATGTAGCAGGTTGTTTATGTTCGCTGTGGTCAGCTCAGGTGTGGAATATTTCTTTGAGCACAATGTCATTATGTGTCCAAAAGCTGTGAGTGCACCTCCTTGACTTGCGTAGTCCAGTTGCCCTGTGTTAAATGCCATGTCTGTGCTGTCGCATATTTTTGAGTTTTTGGCGGCGTCTTGACTGGCGGCAGCGCTTGCGCACAAGCACACCATGTCCGACGCCAGTGTGGTACCTGCGGGGGTTGCGTCTTTCTTGCACGCTGTGTTGTGCGCAGCCTGGAAACTGTAGGAGCCGGGTTCGTCGGTTGCATCGCCTTTGATTGCGGCGTTTTCTCCGTATAGGGCTTCGTGAGCGGCTTTCACTATGGGTTGGACTCCTTGGCTTATC
>NW_027123320.1:4842-6185 GCF_001457755.1 Trypanosoma equiperdum | reverse complement strand
ATCTCATATACTCATCCTCAGCAATTTCAAGTAAAAAAGGTTAACTTTCACCAAACAAGTTGTACAGCAAAACAAGTGTATCAATGCACAAAAAATAAAGAATAAATAAACTACTATTATGCAAATTTTTTCATACAGTTTATAGCACCATATTCCTATGCCGATAAAAAGTTTGAATTTCTAATAAAAGTAATAAAAACTTTATGAAAATAATTTAGTTTTGCACCAAGGTGTTTAGTTAACGGATATGTATTTTCATATGTAGGTAAGTAACGTCTTGACAATATTATTGTATAGGTATTGAGTGGTGTACAGTCAGTGTGGGCAGCTTATCGTTCAGCATGCATATGTTGTGTTGCTCTTAGAGGTGATCTTCACCAACATCTGCTGCCACACACTGCGTACCCTCCGCTCCTTCTTGTATTCTTCAAATTTCCACTCTATGCATTTTTATAGGAATTGTAGTAGTTAGTGTCACTGCTTGCTTAAGGTATATCAAGGGATTTATTACCTTCCTGAATTGCTCGACCCAACGTCTATCATCATGAGACTTTCATTAGCGCAGTTTTTAACCACTCTTAATGTAGTTTATACTATCATCTCTGCAGTAGTGGCTTGAGATTCGTGCGTCAAATATGAAGCATGATATTTTCCTTATCATTTATTCTTTGCCATTATTCTGCATACCCATTTGTTTTACTCTGTATTCTCTTTTTTCTTTTCATCTCCTCTTACTATTCCTACGGGTGATGTAGCGACGCCACGTTCCTTGTGCAGCAGACTCTTTTCCTCCCTTAATGTCATTTCTGTCACCTCAATGAGTATAATTATTCACAAATTTATATTTGTGTTCGAAAATGAGCATATTCCATCTCCTTTTTCCATTTTCTATCTTTTTTAATATCCTTTATAAATATTCATCTCTCTGTATTACTATCTTATACCCACTCACTCGAACTAGCTCACACCCATTGCAACTTTTTCATTTTTTTGTTTCTTCTATTTTTGTCGGCAATTTTATCTTCGACAAGACCCTTATAATATTCGTATATTCACACTCACAACACTCTCCTATTATTGTCATTATCACCATCCTGAATTACACTCCCTTAATTTCTATAAAATAAATAGAAATAAGATAAATAATCCAAAATTTAAAACTTTCATAATGGTGCTAACTTTTTATATGCTATGACCATAATACTTTACACCCATGTTAATTTTCACATACACTTTACTAATGATGAATACTTTGAATATTTAAACATTTTTTTAAATATATTAAAATATAGCAAATTTTAGCAAAATCAGCAAATATCTCAAAAAAATTGATATAATTTTTT
>NW_027123320.1:4580-4832 GCF_001457755.1 Trypanosoma equiperdum | reverse complement strand
TTTACTAATGATGAATACTTTGAATATTTAAATATTTTTTGAAATGTATTAAAATATAGCAAAGTTTAGCAAAATCAGCAAATATCTCAAAAGACTTCTTATAATTTTCATAAAATTTAGTGAAAATCCTTAGCATCTCAAAATGCTACAAAGCTCATAAATGCAGAAACACTTAGGGCGAATTGTTTGCTTTCTAGATTAGAGGAGTCTTTACAAGCATTATTTTCCCATTTGCAGCCATTTTCTTTCTCG
>NW_027123320.1:1321-4570 GCF_001457755.1 Trypanosoma equiperdum | reverse complement strand
CCTTGTTTCTTTCCTGCACAAATAGAAGCTGAGCCTGTTTTCCCATCTCCTTCATCTTTGTTGTCTGTTTTTTTATCGGGGTCGGGAAAGCATTTTTCACCATCGGGTTTGTCTTTATCAAATTTGCATCCCGCATTCTTGCAAGCGTCCTTCTCTCTTTGTTCTTTGCAATCTTCTTTGGTAGGCGTTTTTTTGCTTGTTTTCTGGTCGGAGGGGCAAGATGGATTGCTTCCTGTCCCTGTCGCTGCTGCCATCAGTTCCCTCTTTATCGCAAGTCCGGTGTAATAGTTTAATATTCTCTGCAGTTTATCTATATCGTTTTCGTTTTCGAGCTCGATCTGGCCGTGCTCTTCTTCCCCGGCCGCTTGCCTTGGAACCTTATTTTTCAGAGCTGGGTCCAGCCATGTTTTTGCGAAGGCCGTTTCTGGTTGAAACGCCGATTCGATTTCTCTTTTTACTTGGTCTCCTGCTTTGCCGTCGTCGTATTTGCCTGTCCCGTTTTGTAGGAGCCGCCAGAAAAGTTCACGTGCTTCGCCAGAGTTTTTAATGTCATCGATTGTGATGCCGGTTGCGTCGCATGGCATCGTCGCTGCTTTTTTGTAGTTTGCTTTTGCATTGAATGCTGCCGTGAAATGCGGTGCTTCTGTCTTCTTCTTGTCGTTCGTCAGGTCTGTCAGGTCCTCTAGTGTGAACGCCGCTGTTCCTGCTGGCAGCTTGACATAGCCATCTACTATTGTTGGGCTGCCGGCTACCGTCTCGTCGTTGATGCCTGTGTTTGTTGACTTTGACAGCATGTGGCACAAAGCGGTTCCGTGCACGACCTTGGTTGTGCCGACTGCGCTACTCAGTTTTGGGAAGCCTTGTGAATTCAGCTCTGTTGTCGGCATCGTCGTGGCTGTCGTTGTCGCCTTCCTCGTTTTACCGCAGTTTTTGATCTTGGAACGGCCTTGAACTACTGCGTTGCTGCTTTCTGACAGACACCCTTCGCCGCTGCCGCCGGCTTTATGGATATCGGCCATGAAGTCGATGGCTTCTCCGATGCGCCCCGCCAGATACGCTGCGGCGTCGACGAGTTCGGCACCAGTTTGCAACTCTGTGCGTAAATTGTCCAGGGAAGTCTTACATTTGCTGTTGTATGCCGCTGCTAGCGCCGTTGTGAGCATCGCTTTCTGGCCTGTTTGCTGTTGGATATATATCTGTAGCTTTAGGCCGTTGCGCAGTCGTTCAGCCTCCTGGTTAAGAATTTGCGTGGCGTGCGTCGCCACTGCAGGCGCTACGGTGGCCATTTCTTCTGCTACCGCACAGAGTTGCGTGCGCTGTTCGACTGGTAGCGCGTCAGCACCTGTCGCTTCTCCTTCTTTCGGCTTCGCTAGTAGCGCTATCGCCGTTAGTAACGTTCTTATCAAATGCTTTGTTGCCATAACTCTGTAATCCTAATGTCCGTTGTTTGTTCTGTGGGCATATTGTTTCGTTTTGGTAGATAGTTACGGTTCTTTGTAAATTGTTTTTATTTAGTAGATAGATGCTTATGCTTACTGTTGCCTTTTTGGGTTTATTATAGAATTTTGTTTTGGGAGTTCGTCTATTAATATCTTCGGTGTTTGCATGTTTTTACTGTTTGTGGTTGCTTCTTGGCTCTGACTATGCGCTTCCTGTCTTCTAGTCCGTAATTTAACTCCCATGGTACGCACGTCGAATTTTTTAGTTGCTAAAAAGGATCCCTTTATAGGTACTATAATGCCCTCTTATATATATATATGTCTTCTTGTGTTTTCTGTTTTGTCGAACATGATCCGCGTGAGGTTGAGGTTCCTTTTCTGGTGACCACCGATTTAAATTGCTACCTCCATGTACATTTGAGTTTTGTACACACTGCTGCTGCTTCTAGGCTTTGTTATTAGGTGACTTTATTCCTTATTCTTTCCTTAGTCACCGAAGAAAACAACGTCCACAAGCATTTCTCTCTACATTCTCGATTATCTTTGCCAAAACCATTCATCTGCTCAAAATTGCATCTGTCATTGAGAAGTGAAATTTCTCTGCAGCAAGCATAACTTTCAGTCCCATCTTTTCAACTAGTTCAGCTAGTTTTTGTGCACAATTTTGACTGAATTGCAGTGTATTTGATACTGACTTCTATTGCATCCATCCTCTTCGTCAACAAACCTAATCCTGCGACTTTTGAAAATAGTGAATATGTTGTTATAACTAAAACATAAAATGTATATTATATCTAATATGTTCTATTTTTTGTTAATTCCTTTTTTGTTTCTGATGCATTTTCAATGAAGATGTAACGGAAGCACTTATCACGGAAACGTCTCTTCTCCACTTTGTATGTCAAATACCATGCATAAAAATAGCGTTTTGACTCACAAATGGTAATTTGGTTTCTGTTCGCAAGCTTTTCAGAGTATGATCCTGCTTATTCCTCTCCATTATTGGAGGATTAGCCGTACTCCTAACATGAATAGCACGGTTAGTGAATGCCGTTAATGTTTTGTACTTATACCAGTATAGAAATGTTAGAGGATTGATGCTAATTCTTTATTGTTCACGAGTCCCTGGCGCCAGTTTACACATGTGCTATCGTCAGTAGTTTCGCCGTATATATATTTCTCCTTTTTTCGGTAATCGATTAGTGGTCCTATTTGTCAAAATGTTTTCACGATAATATTATATTTCCCCACCAAGTGTTGGTAATTCTTTCTCTATTTGATAAGCAAACTTCGATATTACTTAACTCTTAATCATTCCACTGCTCTTTTTTCCTCTTAACAACTGAAATTATGGTCAGAACTCATGTTTCAACCTGTAGTTTCCAACATCATTTCCGTTAATACATCCATCCATTTCGCAGTGAAGGAAACCGTATTATCGTCTCCTTTTTTCTTTCATTAAATTTATTATTCTTTGTTTGGTGTCCTGCATCCTAACATGTCTTTTCATTAAATATATTCTTTTTCTATTGTTAATACAGCATAACTCCCTATTGTGACGAAGTATCGCCACAATTTTTCCGCTATTCTAGAGTATGTCTCTTTTACATCTACTTGAGTGCGATGATATCCGTAGTCATATTATTCTTTGAAATAGCGCATATTTTATTTTCTTTGTTTCTTTCTGTCCTTCCAACCTTCTTTTATAAACATTTCCCCTTATTTTCTACTCTTTTACCCTCATTGCAGTGTTGTAATTGTTTAACGTACTTATATTTTGGTTGTAAATTCTGTTCTACAACATTTTAAA
>NW_027123320.1:0-1311 GCF_001457755.1 Trypanosoma equiperdum | reverse complement strand
CTCACAACACTCTCCTATCATTATTATTATTTATTATTGTATCCTAAATTACTAATATCGTTAAAATGACAGATAAAAAATTAGAATAGCAGTAATTTTTCATACTCTATTATTATACTACCTTACACAAACGTACCACCATTAGACAAATTTTAAATCTTTCATATTTTTTAAACAATTTGGAAATGTTTGACAAGAATTTTAAAATATATCATATGTTACAAAATCGTTAAAGAATAGGAAAATTCATATTTTCCATAAAATTGAGCAAATATTCTTCGAATGCTCGAATGCTACCAAACTTACAAAAGTTACATCAATCATAGCCAATTTTTTATTGACAATTAAGCTGGAATCTTTGCATTCTTTTCCATCCTATTTCTCAACTATTTTTGCAGTGTTTTTACTCCTTTTCTGTGCATTTTGAATCAGTTTTCAATCATTTCCTCCGGCTTTTTCTGCTTTTGCTGCAGCCTTTTTCCCTTCCTCACTCAATGTGCACTTTTTTATTTTCCTCTCCAGTCTTGTTATATATGCACCCCTTTGTTGTGTTGCACTTGCTTTCATTTTCATCCCATACTTCGTTGCAAATTTACTCTGGTGTTTTCGAGGCTCCTTTATTAATTGTTTTTTGTAATTCAGTAATCTTGCTCTTTAAAACTTTGGTACTGAGGTCTTTGTAATGAAAAAAGATGCGGTAAAGTTGAGCTATGTCATTGATGGTACCGAGGTTCTTTGGGCTATTTTCATCGCCATTTATCCCTTTAGGAATCTCTTCGTTATCTATGTCAGTTTTCAGCTTCTTGTCGTATGTCCTCACATCTGTGTAAGTGGCTTTTATTTTCCCTGCTATGATGACATCGCTACTTGCGTCGTTGGCCGGTTTGTCTAAGAAGAGTCGATGAGTAATTGGCGTGAAGTCTTCGTCAGTGGCGAGGCTTTTTAGGTCAGGCAGAGTGAAGGCTGGTGGTGGATTTGCTGTTTGAGCCAATGCAGCGTTTTCTGCGTGTAGCAGTGGCTGGTTTGTTTCTAGTTTGAAGGTGTTTGCTTGCAATTCAGCGGCACGTGTAACGTATAGCCTGCCCTCTATAGCTGTTGACATAGTAGCTGCTTTGCTTTGCAGAGTTGGCAGCGTCCTTAGTTTTTGCCTCTGCACTTTTTTTCCGTACAATAGCAATGCTCTGAACCTGTCTTCTTCGTTTGGTCTTGGCCATTTGCCTTTGCTATGGCCCAATAACGTAGGACTTTGTCGTTGTTTTCCGTTGTCTGTGTTCTGCTGTTTACCCTGGCGATGCCGGCCACCTCAACGTG
>NW_027124912.1:0-2068 GCF_001457755.1 Trypanosoma equiperdum | reverse complement strand
ACTGTGGATCCGTCAAATGCAGTTTTCTTCTCACCGCACAGCGCTTTCTGGATTTTATGCAGGCTGAAGTTTTGGCGGTGTTATACTCTTCTACTTACTGTTCCAGTGCGTCTTTTACTGCTTTCGTTACAGTGTGTACTTTGATTAGGTTTTTTGTTGGCACGTTCACGGTAATTACTTTTTGGTATCCTTAGGATTCTGGGCTTGCCTGTTGAGTGTTCTAGTCTGTGGACCTCTTCAAGTTTCTTGCGCCAGGCTTCCTTCTCATTTTCCTTGGCGTTATTGCCTTCTGGTGTTAGTGCCCCTTCTTTGGTTGTGTAGTATGTTTCTGTTGCTGTAGAAATATTCAGGTTCTCGATTTCGTCTAAGATGCCCTGTGCTTGGCTATCTGTAACTTTATCTTGCAGTTTGCTGGCTGCAGGTTCGAGCGCTAAAACATTGCATATTGCCGCAAATTCATTGGCGTTATCGTTGGCTGTCGTTGAACCCTGGTTTATTATGGAATACAACAAAGCACAAACTGTGAATAAAGTTTTCATTGTTTGGCTCTTTTGTTTTCTTACCAAAGCGAGGTTGAGAAAAGATAGAGGTAATGAATAGCGTTGTGCTTTGAGCTGTTGCATTTTCATCTCCACAAGCTACCGACTGCTCCGTTGCTCGTTGCTTGCTCTCCGCCGCTGCGGCTGCCGCTTGATGCAATTTGATCAGCTAAGGTGTGGCTGGCCAGGAGTCTGTGAAATGGGCGTCTTTGTACTGGACACACCGGCCGTCGTTAGCGTCCTTGTTTCCTGTGCATCCACCCCAGGGGCTGCCAATGGCGTGCACAACTCTAATATATGCTTTTGTTGATCGTTACCGCTTTTTTTGCGGTTTATTAATTGCCTGAAGTTTTCGCTGGCTATTTGAACTTCTAGTGGATTGAGTTTGCCTGGGCTTCCAAATTCTTTGCATTTGCTTAGCAGTTTGTCTGCCACAGTGTTTTTGTTTAAGTCTGGGCTACAGTCGCCGCCAGTTATCACAGTTCGCAGACCATTTCCACCGGCGTTTTTGTTGTTTACGTGTAGGCTATTTTCCAGCGCACAGACAAAGCAAGTCAGTGATTATTGAGTTGACTGTTTTTTTCTGTCGACAGGCGCTAATATCTGAACACGCCTGTGCCCTCGTCGCGTGGCCTATCATCGCCGGTTTAGTTCCCGTGTTTCCGGCTCCATATAGGCCTTCTTCTGCTAGTGCGGCTGCATGCTGAGCTGACGATTTGGGTGGCTTATTCGCTGTGTTGAAAGCTTCGAGCGCTCGGTCGGCCGCTTGCCTAATGAGCTCCACTGTTTTAGCTGAAAAGTTTCCTGCCGTCTATTTCTCTATTTTTTTTTGAGTATTTTGTAACTCTTGTTTTGCTGCTTTGTAGAAAGGCCAGATTGATGCCTTGTTGTCCAGTGTCTTGCGTTGGTCTTCTGTTAGCCCTTCCCATTCCTTTGTTGTGTCTATGGCTTCTACGAATATTTTTGGCGAGATGCTTAGATGTAGCGCACCGATGTATACGGAGGTGTGTACCGATGCCTTTTTGATTGGTGTTGTATCGGTGGCGGCCCTTGCTAAGTTTGCAATGTTGCAGAGAGAGAGCGAAATTCTGCTGTATTGTCGTCCGCGGCACTGTTGCATAAAGTGGTCCGTGTTTCTTTCATGAGCACCGCAAGTGTAGCCATCGCTGGTACCTGCACTATAGTAAGGGGTATCATGACCATACAAGGCTCCGGTGCCTGAGGTTGCTTAGTGATGAACAGATAAGTCGAGATAGGGGCACAAACACCTGTTTTATGAGGACCTTCCCTTAATACTTTAATTTATATGTTATACCTGCTAGTACATTTTTAAAGCCTTTTGCCGTTAAGCTATAAAACTCTTATATTTTTTCCATCAACCGCATTTGCTACTTCTATAATATGTTGAACACCTTTATGGATCTAAAACTTCAATTTTTTATACTTTTTAAGCATTGACACTGTCCATAAACTATTCACCATTACATGCCGATGTTACAACAATATACTGCTGTTTTTTTACAAACAAC
>NW_027123173.1:4637-5337 GCF_001457755.1 Trypanosoma equiperdum | reverse complement strand
GGACATTAAAAAGTTATGAGTACAATAAAACGATATATATGCTTAAAAGAGGTCTTTTCGTTGACATTAGAACCTCCGTATATAGTTTTGAATTACATTTAAAAATATCCGAAAAAATTTTTACCTTATATTTTTTCACAATTTCCATGGGTTTCTATGATTTATTTGTCATTCTGGTTCAAGGTCTTTGCTTACATTTTTTCTTGGATAAGCCTGCCTAATGTGGTAATAGAAGACACTCAAAATTAATATCTAGTGTTTCGAAAAATGTTAAAAGAGGTTCAACTAGTGTATAAAATATTACAGCGATCTCAAAAGCCTCTAAGCACCACCATGATGAAAGCTCTGGCGCTGGAAATACTGTTACTCACGGCATCTAATGGCACGGATAGCACATCCGACGACTACAAAAGCATACAGCATCTGCATAATCTGTGTTGCCTGGTGGCGCTGAAACAAATAACGACATTGCCAGGGGATGTTTCTGAAATCCCACCTGCAGAGACGGAGGAGCTAGAAAAAATAAACATATCACTAGCAAATCCGGAATGGAAAGCGAGTTTTTCCACGGAGGCTCAATACAAAAAACAAAGTAAACCGGAATGCTCACCTCCAGGCAACAAGCCCCAATGCAGCCAACACTATGCAAAGTGGGAGAACCTGTGGATACAATTCCACGAAACAGAAGACAACAAAAAAG
>NW_027123173.1:3907-4627 GCF_001457755.1 Trypanosoma equiperdum | reverse complement strand
TTACCAAAAAGCAAGCTAATGTCACCAGAAGGCAGAGCGGCAGCGGTTTCCGTTCAAGCGCTACTGGTGGAAGCGAAAGAAATCAGGACAACATACAATTCTTACAGACAAACGGAACTAGCCCACCAGGAAGGCACACCACAACAACTTATCCACGAAGCGATATTCAGAACACCAAAGCAAGCGGATCTAACAAAAACTGACTGCGCCGTAGCACTAACGCCAACAAGAAAGGCGGACTGCGAAGGTGGCCCAGGCAAGCAATCACTCTGCGGAACACTCGTCTGCCTCTGTGCCCAGGACGGCACACAAGACAAAGAGCTTTGTGGAACTGCAGCGTCGCCGGGGACACCGAGCAGCTGGAATGAGGGACAAAAATCGGCCGTGTGGACGCCAATACTACGTGTTTGCAGCAAGTACCCGACACCGACCCCTACTGCTGAAAAGATACATCAGCTGATCACGACAGCACTTGAAGCAGCAGAAAGAGAAAACACAGGAGGCGACCAGGTTACACTGGGTGAAGCCCCAGCAACCGGCAGCTGTGCAGCGGCGGACGGCAAGGGGTGCATCCAACTAGCGGACGCAGGCTCGGCGACAGCTGCGACACCAAGCGGGAAACTGACATGGAGAGACAAACTAGAAAAAGCAGCAGACGAGGTAACAATTCACGAAAATACAGCGACTGCGCGAGCAACAGCCATTCAGCGGATCCAACAA
>NW_027123173.1:0-3897 GCF_001457755.1 Trypanosoma equiperdum | reverse complement strand
AAAGCACGCAAAGCATCTAATTACAGCGCTGAAAAATAGCTTTCCAGATGCAGCAACTCAAACAATATCGACACAAAAACCCCAACCGAAGCAACAGTCGCCCGAGATAGCAGAGGAATGCCGGAAGCATGATAACAACAATGCATCTTGCCCTCGAGACAAATGCACGTACGATGAAAAAGAAAAGAAGTGCAATCCAAAAATGGCAGTAGAGCGATCAGAAAACACAGCAGCAGCAACGGGAGCAGCAGGAGCTACAACTGAGAAATGCAAAGGAAAACCGGAGAAAGATTGCAAATATCCGGATTGTAGGTTGAAAGGAAGATAGTTAAAGAATTCCAGTTTTATCGTAAATAAGAAATTGGCTCTGAGTATAGCCGCTTCTATTATAAGTTTTGTAACATTTTAGAACTTTAAGGATTTCTGCTCAATTTTATGAAACTTTAGAAACTTTGTGAAAATTTAGAGAATTTAACTCTTTTCGTCAAACTTCTGAAAATTGTTGAAAACTTTTTAAAAATGAAAAAAATAGTAAATTCTGCGTAATGATAGCATATGGGTATAAAGTATGAGTGACAGGTAATAAAAAAGAGTAATCTCATAACTTGAGTTATTTTATTAATTTGTTTATACTATAAATATTAGGAGCAATTTGGCGATATATCAATAATAGCAATGACAGAAGATAGCTCAAAGTGTTCACATACTAATACTTTAATAAACATTGTGGTGAAGACTAAATGCAGCGCCATAATAAAAGTAGTTACAACAATGGTAAGGATGTTATTAAAGTAATAAAGTGATGTTGGTTCTGGAAAAAGAGAAGAAAATATTAAATGAAATGTAGTATGCGCCATTTCAAACACAAATATGGTGATATCTACCATCACACAAAACTAGGTGATGAAAGAAAAGATCATAAAGAGAGAGTCTAGTGTATAAGCCAAATGAAGTAGCTTAGTCATCCGCAGTGATAAGACCAGTATATGAAAAAGGAAGAAAGAAAATTTTTAATGAAGCAACGAAATAATACAGAGCACAAGAAAGAATGATACAGAGGGAGTTAATGATGCTCCGTAGCTCACGCTCAAATAGATGGACTGTGTCTTTTAATATGATGAAAATTATCAATATCCAGATGTGCTGAAGAAGAACGGGAAAAAAGGTTTTTGAATAAGTATGTAGTGAAAAATTTTTTCAATAAGATATTGTAATAACGAGCAATATTTGTTGCATAAAATATAATAACATAGAGGCGAAGATTTTAAATTTGTGACTACTAATAAATTTCTGTCGAAGACAAAACACGAATAAGACACGGAAAATGACTAATATAGTGCGTATATGAAGTATTAATGGAGGTTTATGAATAGAATACAACCAATGCTGATAATCCATCAATTTCATATTTATACACTGCGAGACATCAGGGGCTTTCAATGAATGGGTGATCCGTATAATGATAATCCCAGACACAGATTACCAACACAAATCAGAACAAAAAACAGAAAAAAATTACTTTTGGACCACAAATTACCAAGAAAAAGCGATTGTGCTACACAACAGCGGCGAATACTACAAAAAGGAGAAAAAGAAGGGCTTATAAGGGAAGCAGCGCCGTTACCTTGTTATTACAAGTTATAGCGGTAACACAGGACCATTAGCCGATGAAACCAACTGCCACGCATAAATGACATATGTTCATAGATGTAGAATACTATAGATTAGACCTTGAAGTGAAAATTCCTCGGCTTAACTAATTTATTTTGTTAAAAAGGTTCCATTCGTATCGAACCAATAGTTTCTGAGAATAAAGTGCAGGGCCAAAAGATGTAGTTGTCGCGACTATTGACATGTAGAGAATACTTAGATAAACGTTTTGTCGGATTAAAGCAGATAAGAGCCGATGCATAGTTTTAGCAAATCTATATAGAGGACTTTATTACATAATTAAAAACAATAATCACTTCCGGCAACAAGAAGTCATCGACCAAAAATATAAACAAAAACTGACACCAGAACAGCACGGATGACTACTTTATGTGAGGGCGAACCGTTAAAGTCAAGCACTAGTTTAAAGCTCTAAACAATAAAAATGTGACAAAAAAGCGACAGCAGCAAAATACTCTACTACCATTTTATTGTTGCAGACGGTGCCACGCATAACAGTAGCCAAAGCTTTGCTAATACTAACGGCAGCATAAGCAGCTGTCATTTTCACAAACGACGAAGTTGCAAGCGCAGTGGCAAATATCTGCAACGAAAGCTATTTCCTAGGAGAACTTGACAAACGGATGCAACAATTAGGGAACTCTAGTTCTTCAGCCAAGGCAAGAAACCAATTACAGGCGAACAGCTGGAAAAAAGCAGCAGCAGCAGAAGAGGACCCAACAAAAAGATGTCTTTATCACGCACTAAGCGAACAACTGCTCGAGGAAATGCGGACAATGGAGTCCAGCCACCAAACCCTCGTACAAGCAGCAACAGATGCCCGACTGGCAATAGCACGCCACAGCGGACTACTGGAAGCAATGCAACAAACAGAAAACACTAAGATAGTTGAAGTGGCTAATAGACACTCAAATCCAAGCCAAAACGCGGTCAAACTAGCGCTAAAGCTAGCGAAAGGGGGCACCCCGACATGCCCAGAAACAAAATCCGTCAGCGACATTAAAACAGGAAAATCTGCCATCGAATGGGACAAGCTTGTCAAAATCAAGCTTTCAGACACGGATAACCTGCACAAAAAGTTCCACAAAGCCACAATACAGCTGAACGCGTTCGATTCATGCACGGCGAGACAATCAACTGAGACACAGACCCTCCAAAATGTATTTAAAAGCTGCACGGGTCAAAACGCAGCGGGGACACTAACACCGGCAACACGGCCGGCGCCGGACTATAATACGATCGCTAACGAAGAAAGCCTCTACACAGACAAAGACCCGACACAGCCTTGCAAACAAACACCAGAAACAGCAGGCACAAAACACAAAACACAACAGCAAACAAGCTGTGCTTTACGCAGCATGCGTCGCCACCAAACAACAACGCCCGTTCTACAGCGATCCGGAAGCTTTTTCAGGCAAGACCCTCGCTCAGATAGTGAGCTTAAGGTTGTTTGCGCGAAACTGCATACCGCAATTACACAAGATACAAGACACTTCCACCGATCTAACAGAAGTGGAGCTGACCAAATTTTTAGAAGACAAACTCGGCAGTGACAACAAGCAGTTTAAGGAAAATTTCCTTGTAAATATAAAAACAGAACAAACTGAAGTCCTAAAAGCGTAGGACACAGAAACAAAGAATATAAACGACATCGCCGAAGGTGAAGAAAAAATCAAAGCACTAAGTGCTGGTAAGGGACATCGGAACCGCAAGGAGTTCCAGGCGCTAAATAAAAACAAAGCAGCTGCAGAAGTTGGCGGCAAAGATTCAAAATATTTCAAGGGAGAAACTGACGAAACTAAATGTAACATAAAGAATGGGTGTGAATACAAGAATGGGGAGTGCCAAGTTGAAGTGATAGTGGAAGGAGCGGAAACCGTAAACTGTGAGCAACATACTGAAAAAAGTAAATTAGAGGAAGAAAACAAGGGTAAATCAAGCCATAATTGTGAAATCTATGAAAACTGCTATATCTCATAACTTGATATACTCTAACACATTTAGTAAAAATTGTTCTAATTAATGAAAATTGTTGAACTTATGAAAAATATGTGATAATGGCCTATGGATACAAAGTAACAGAATGGTTAAGTATGAAAAATGGGTTCTATTTTAATTTTGTTTATTTCCGCTTATTTTATTAATACTAACTACGGTTATAGCAATATTAACAACATTGAGGATTGTATGGTGTGTGTTTTGAGTGTGTATATACGAATATTATAA
>NW_027123798.1:0-2591 GCF_001457755.1 Trypanosoma equiperdum | reverse complement strand
GATAGGTTGTTGTTTCACACTGAATTTCCGGTGTGTTGTTTTGGATTCTGTTTGCGATGACCCCAACCTCTGCCACACCAGGTAGGATTCTGCTGCTCAGATGAGTACTACTTCTCAGGTCTGTATGTTCCCGTGCCACAATTCCTTCTCCAGGAAGGATTTGGAAGCAATGAGAGCAAGTTATCTTTAACGACCTTAATGCTCTAACTTTCTTTACTTGCACCTGCGCATTGGTGATTGGAGATGTATGCGTAGTGTCATGTGCTAATCGTATCTCCACTGTTCAAGGTTATTTGAGTACAGGAATGTTGCAGATAACTGTTTGTGTGGATGAAAATCAGCACGCGGATATTCATATTTATGGTTACAAAAAGATACAGCACATACAGGAAATAATTAGAAACATCAAACCTCAAATGCATGAAATTGTCACATCGCATTACTGTGATGGGTTTGTGACTGCATGGTTGAAAAAAAGGGAATTATACAACCAACCAACAGTAGTGGAATGAACACTGCGGTGTATGTGTGCTCGTGAAGGAAGGAATACATTTATTCATTTACCATGCCACCGCGGAGCACAGAAAATCTACCCCAAAAAGGCAAAAGAAATAGCACCCACCTAACTATGTCTGATTATTCCAAGGAAAGAGAATGCCGTCAAAGTTATTTGGACAGCTGTGGACGTCATTTTTATAACGGTGTACACAATTGTTATCATAAAGGCATGCCGAACCTGTTCTATGATCCATATGATCTGTACATCAGTTTGACAGAGTGTGGGGGTTAATTAAAAGGCAAAGGTAGTAAATGTCGTTTAGCTCTACTGCATCGACGACCTCCTCGCTGTCGGCCACGCCTCCTTTGAGCGTCATAACAATTTCACAACTCCAACAGGCGACCCAAACTTTGTAAAACTTCCATCACACTGATTTACAGTGAACATCAAGGGTGAGACGCGTTTGTTTGCTTGGTCGTTTTCATACGACCTTGGAATACCGGAGTTCCGTATCAAGTGGAAATCTTAGCTTTCATGCGTTGTTGAATCAATGTGAAAAACAAAATCAAGGTAGGGGACAACAGTTTGAAAAAAAAAAACGTAATGCCAACTCTTATCCCTCTTTATGCATGTAAAATCAATATGGCATGTACAGTATGGGAGATGGGAAATCTACACAAATACGGTCACCGTTATGATTTTCTTCATTTTTTTCTGGTCTATGGAATACTTTTAGTACGGCACAGGTGTGGTTTGCGGCAGAGGTGATTATGTTGTGGAGGTCCGGTGTGTTGTACATGGACGAGATGTGTCGTGAATCATTTTATGATTTACTATTTTGAATTAGGTAATCATCCATGATTTTGGAAGCCAATGTTTATACCTATCCCGCGTTGCGTTATCAAAAGTTTGGTAATATTGCAATTACTCCCTATGCGTTTCTGTGTTCTTATGTTCATCCCAATCAGAATTTGCCCGCTCCTGCAGTTTTAATCCCACCAAGTAAGTTTGGATGCCATTATTGAGGCGATGGGTTACACTTGATGTCCAGTTGCCTTCTATTTGTGTTGGCATTTCACTGTTACGTTCGTAAATTATGATTAGTAACACATACTTTGGAATGAATGTTTTTTACCGTCTCCCTTTATTTGTTTACTTTCACGCGAGAGGCGAAGGCAATTAAGGTTGTTATTTTAGTGTAAATACATTCTCCTGTCCGCTACTACCAATATGTGTTTAGCATTTGACATATATTCAACCTACCCAAAGGTAACTGATTAGTGATGTGCCATTGAGCGCAAGTACTCGCCGTCCTCAATGTTCGTTCGGTAAATCGTGTATGTATGCGTTACCGTGCTTTTTGTTTGTTCTTTTGGCGCGATGTGTCACCCATGGGTCGAATTGTAGCGGTTGTATCGCCCTTGGTTGGCATTGACACTGGGATGCAACACGGCGCTTGAATCCTAATAGCTGTTTTCATCGCTTTCCAACTCTGTGCAGCTCACAAGCGAATCCGTTTGGTAATGTTACACAATCTGATTTACTGAGTTTCTGCCGGTTTCTAAAAATGAAGGCCTCTCACAGTTGCAGTGCATAGTGTTCCGACCATCACATGTTGCTTGCACTAGTTGTTTGGTGGATGCTGCTATGTGTAAGCCAATGTGAAGCAATGCTAAGTTTAGAAAATGGTGAAGACATTTGTGGAGTATTCGGACACCTGGTTGTGTTGGCACGATAACCTGAAGCAGTTTCAATGGGCACACAAATTGTATCTTCCATTCAACTGGTATGCGTTATATGTTTTGGACGAGGTGCACTTGCGGTATCGGTCTCCATCATTTTGTTCAACATGAAATTAACATCACTTCCAGTGAGTGAATAACGAGGAGACAGACGTGTCTGTAGGTTTTGTATATATTTATGTATCACATGTTACATCTTATTCAACTGACTGCACTAACGATCGATACATTTAAATACTTTTTGATCAGTGTTGCAAAGTTGGCGAACATTCCCCATATCTCCGTATAGAGCACATATATATATTTTTTTGTGTTAAGCTTCCTTAATGCAAAAGTACGTGAAGAATTTT
>NW_027123578.1:14178-15756 GCF_001457755.1 Trypanosoma equiperdum | reverse complement strand
GCACCACGTTGATGTGGCCAGCATCACCAGGGATATACGCAGTTTGAAACGAAACATGACGACGTTGTGCTCACAACCCAACGCCACTGGGCATCGAAAAAGTAGCAGGAGGAGGAGGTCCCGATTGCCACCAAAACAACCGACAACCTCCAACAACACTTAAGGCCCGTAAGGAATGCTACACACACCCTTCGAGTGCCCTTGCCTAATGACCGACTGGGAAGGAGCTAGCACCAATATCGTAGAAAAAGAAAAAGCACGCACTTTGGAATGGTTCATGGAAAAAACTTTTGACATTACTGGGGAGCTCCCGTTCGGCAAACACGGTTCCGAGGAGAAACACTTGCCGATGAGGGGAAAACTCGGCGCCCCTCGGATCCAGGTGCTTCTGCCTTTGTTCTGAAGTGAAAAAGGGCGGTGGAATATCGGAATGCTTGGGGATTTGTATTCACATAGCGCTCATAGGCGGTGCCAACGGAAATAGGATCAGGCACGGTTCTAAACAAAAAAAGAGCTGTGCAGGTGTGGAAGATAAAGGCGGCAATGTTTACAAGCTCCACAACATTCCCCTCTCTAGTGCCGAAGGTGGGTTAGGCTCGGGTGCAGGATGGAAACACCCGCTGTACATGAAGGGTGATTTCAGCACTCACATGAAGAATCGCAGCGGTCTCGATACTGTTTGTAACTTCCGCCTGTGATGTGGGAACAAATAGTCCAACGAGGAGGCTACGACGAGTATGTCTATCAAAGGATAGGAAAATTTGGAACCATTTGATACCAGCGTGTCATCGCACATCCGCTCGTTCGCTTGGGTGCCCCGCGCTGCCAAAACCAAAGAATGAAAAGAAAAGTTGACTCACTCAACATGGCAGCGGCGCCACTCAGTGAAGTTGCCGCGGTTCCTTCTCCGTCAAAACAATCGAACCAGGAGAAAGCCATCGCCACGGAAAATGATTGCGCAGTTAGAATTGAAAAACGGACGGTCACCTTCCCCCCTTTCGGCGGACTTTCTCACTGCGTTAATCCTAACGGAAGTGTTTCGCTCCCGCAAAGTGTCAAAATTTCACCTATTCGTGAAGCGCGTTCGGGAGGTAACGGAAAAAAAAAATCAAACTCGGAGGCTGAAAAACCAGTCATGTCATATAGAAGACATCGTTCGAGGCTCAACCCTCCTCAGGACAAAGGTCAAGACGGCTTACTGTGAGATGGCACATGTAGACTGAATGCCTAGAAAATGGAGAAAAATGTTCACTCGTTGGCACCAAACTGAGGGAGTAATTGCACTCACTCGCCCAGGGCCAATTAATTACGGAACGCCGGTGTCGTTCCATCGTATCACTAACACTGGAAGTCAACGAAGGATTCGCGGCAGTCGCAAAGTTCAAACCATCAGCAACCCATATGAAACTTCAACGGGGGGTGTCCGTCCCCCTGCCATGGGGCCCTCTCGTAGACGCAGCCAGATTTCACCTTGCTCAGATGCGGTGTAAGATTCTCCATGGAGTGGGAAGGGCGCAAGGATACATTGTAGCCGAACGGGGGTGAGGTAAGGCACGACCTAAAACAGCGCAAGAGGAA
>NW_027123578.1:11548-14158 GCF_001457755.1 Trypanosoma equiperdum | reverse complement strand
GGGGGGGGGGGGGGGAAAAGCGGACGGGCCGCACTCGCCACGGTTCTTCACTGTCTGCTAAAATGCGGAGTGCGTGGGGGGCGTCCCCGACGAAAGCGCCAACCTGCCACTTCATCCAGATTGCTAGGTCGGAGGATGGGACGCAATAGATCCAAGGCGTGCGCCCACACCCGGCCGTGGGGGAGCAGCGACACGCACCAACGGCAGGTTCATCCAGTTGTGTCCTCTATGGTACTGCCTCCGAGACACTATCTCACCAAACGTAAAAAGTCAATTTTGGCTTCAACAGGAAAGGAAATGCCAAAAAGTTGGGAAACTAACCATTCGCAAGGCAAGGAAAAATTGCTCCTCAAACGACATTTTGAGGTGCAGAACCATGGCTCCCTTACCTGGGGAGGGAAACATAGTGAATTGGTCATGTTATAAAGGGCATCGTAACGCCCACCGGTGGGTGTGGTGTAGCGTTCCCACGCTATATACGGTACGCGATGTCGGCCGCTCCGACACGGACGACAAAGACTTCTTGGACTGATCGAGGCCAGGGATGCCAGAAGGTGCAAGGCATCCGCCTTTACTGACCTGTGCCTCTCCTAAAAGTTATGAGAGCGGAGCCCAAAGTAGAAAGAGGTCACTCGTTCATGGATGTTTGGTCACTTCTAGACTACGTCCAACATTGCTTACCTCGACTGGGGCTTCAACTTGTCTTTAGCCGACGTGTGAAAGCAATAAATGAACAGGCTGAAGTTGAAGCAACCAATACATCAACCATGACACAAGTTGGAGGAGCACGCATGACAGATACTATTACACTCGCCAAAAAAAATACTGTAGGCTGGGAGGGATCGAATACACACCAAGAAAAAAAAAATAAACGAGAAACCGGACGACGAAAAAGTGCAACTCCCAAATTTCTTGCGACAAGGAGCGTGCCCCGGCCTGATTCGGTGGAGGAACCTTCATCCGTCGCGGCTGCATCCTGAGAAAGTTCCGGACCCTAACCCACCCAGCGTGCCATTGGTGCGGCGAACGCCAAACAAGAAAAACCCTGTTTCCCACACCAACGAGGGCGAATGCGTTGGGACATATCGACAGACTTACCCACCCTTCTGGAGACTCTCGTTGCCCACAAAAATCCAACGGAACTGCCTTTTCTTTCCTCGCGCATGTCGCACTGATCCGTGGGCCGTGGTAGAGACGGCAGAATTGCGGACACCTGGGCTGCTAGCAGTATCTGACGAAGGGGCAAAATCCAGAGTTTAGTACACTGTCCATCAGATTCTGTCGTATGGGAAGGGATCTGTTTCTGCCCATCGCCACGGCGGAGTGGCCACTCCGCCGCCGCACCGCTTTTGGAGTCCTAAGCAGACGCCATTTAGTACTAAAACACCGCCTGCGTTTCGTCTACTCCGACGAAACCTGCTGCATGGCGTGTCCAATCACATAGTTCTGAAGCCGGTTCCATGCAGGCCACGCCGTTTGACCCCCTCCCTCCCCGGAGGCGCATGAGCGGTGGAAGGCTTCCGCGGTTTAGGATTCAACATCGGCATGTTGGTTTGGATTGGGCAAAAGTCTTTGGACCTCGCTGGCAAGAAAAAAACGAACGCTCGGGCGGTATGTGCTCTCAACCTTTGTGTGGCGCGCAATTTCGTTGTGGCTTCGCGGGCGTGTAGAGACGTTTTTCGCCCCACTGGGCGAGTGGAAAAGAAATATGCATTCAAAACCCGCGCCCCCACCCAAACCTTCCTCCCTTCTCATGGAGGGGAAGCAATTGTGTTCGTAGGCCGGGTGTAGGGGCGCCAAACTCGTCGTACGCTTGACCCTCCAAAACCTTTGCGACACCAGTTTCCGGCTGTTTCATCTAAAAGGTGGCATAACAAAGGATGTAGCTGCACATACACTACCGCAAGAAGAGGGGAAGAGACGCTGATTGAAGGCATTCAACGTTAGAACTTGGTCTATTTGTGCGGACCGGAGAGTGAGTGACACTGTTAAAAAAGATGTCAGCAACGAGGGATATGGAAAGCAAAAGCGAAAACAGAAACAATCAAAAAAAAAAAAGAGCACTTTATTTCCTTCCTTGACCACAGCACTTTACACACGATTAGGTTTTTACTCCTCCGCCATAATTCGAAGGGTCACCCGTAGACACGGATAGCTTCTCATCGATTGCGCAGGGTGGTTGCTACAACATGCGAACATCTTGTGAGAGGAAGTGCGATGTGAAAGTGTGCGTAAACAGGGGAAGGCAAGATAGGTTTGAGCGTTACCCCCTTCCATATAAGCGCATGGGAGTGTGTTTTACGAAGTGGGCGGGAATGTTGCAATCTTTCATCGGAGGTGAAGGAATGTGCTGAGCGATCTAAAAGCGCGTGCCGGGTCAACTCCCGCTTTACCGCCTTCACCTGTAATATTCAGGTGGATCCCAGACAAGTCGAAGGGAACGGGAAAGCCATCCTTCTTGAAGTTGAGCAGCGGCAACACCATCCCGTTGATCAAATCACGAATTTTTGTGTTCATTGTGCTTGAGTCCAGGCCATCGATACGTGAGGATGTGACGCTCACCGTAGCATCAATGGAATCCAACTTCGCATGGGCGATGCTGTCGACGAC
>NW_027123578.1:10535-11538 GCF_001457755.1 Trypanosoma equiperdum | reverse complement strand
GACGGACACGTTCATTAACATACTAAACAAGGGAATGGGGTCACCACCCCTTGGCAACAGACCCACGGCAACGTCAACGCCCCGAAAGTTAACTGTAAACAGTTTCTTATTCAGGTATTTCAACCACGGGGCTGTTTTTAGTTCAAGTGAGGCCTCAGAGGCACATCCAGAGCAAAGACTGTCCAACTGATGATGCGCGGCCTCGCTGGAGAGAACATATTTCAGTGGAAAGGGCACGCGGATCCTCGAGTGGCCCTTTTTAATCAGCAAGCGGAATACATTATTCAAAGCCGTATACGAGGAAACAACAGCAACAGGCCAGTTTGGAAATGGCTGGGGCGGAGTAAAAAGCTTTCTCGTCAGCGTTGATTGTTTTGTGGTGCCTGGAAGAACGGCCAATGCGAGTCTCATTTGTCCATTTTTGATTTTCGGATTACCTATGAAGACAATTGGGAACATATGGGATATTTCCCTCGTTTTGTTGGTCAAAATGGGGTTCACTGCAGTAATTATTTGCTGCTCGAGTTTGCCTAGAATATCCTTCTTAAATAGATCCTTGACACTACCACCAAGCCACTTGGGCACCTTTGATTTCCCTTCACCGATGAGAGTTATCGTTGGGTCCCCGATGTCAGTTACCACACTAACCACACCTACGTTTAGTGGTCCGCCGCTTGCAGCAGACACTTCGAGCAACAGTGTCATACTTGCGTTGCGTATTTCCATTTGTGTCGTCCCACTGCAAGGATATACATGACACCAAAAAGAGTGGTATGAAAAACGCGTAAAAGGCACAGTAGCGCTTACGTTCCAAAACTTCAAAATCATTTTATTTGGTTCCTCGAATTTAACTGTCGCGCTCCCAACCGTCACGTCCCGAATATGAGCCTCCCCTAGACTTAGACCATTAACCTTTTGCTCGGGAATGGTGAGATTCTCCATAACCTTTTCCGACTCTTCCACAAGTGTGGGTAATGCTGGCGTAACGGCCGCTTCTTGAATG
>NW_027123578.1:10214-10525 GCF_001457755.1 Trypanosoma equiperdum | reverse complement strand
CGAATCCTGCTGAGGATAGAGTTTGTACCTTAAATTAATATTGGTTACACTTAGAGCAACTAAAGTAGAAAAACAACATAGCAACAAAGATGTGCGGAGTGTAACAAAACTGAAGTCGATGGAGGCGAGTGGTCTGAAAAACGGATACTTAAAAAATAAGAGTGTGGAGAGCTGATACTCGCGTCGCGAGAAGGGACTTCTGACAGAACAAAAAAAAAAAGCATGCGTATGGACAAAGCAACGCCCACTCCAGCATTGAGATTGGGGATACTTTGCGACTGGTATGTAATGAATGCCCGCACACGTTTTAT
>NW_027123578.1:7734-10204 GCF_001457755.1 Trypanosoma equiperdum | reverse complement strand
GTGGTCTGAAAAACAGATACTTAAAAAAAATTAAGAGTGTGAAGAGCTGATACTCGCGTCGCGAGGATGGACTTCTGACAGAACAAGAAAAAAAGCATGTGTATGGACAAAGCAACGCACACTCCAGCATTGAGATTGGGGATACTTTGCTACTGGTATGTAATGAATGTCCGCACACGTTATACCACCAAGCAAACTTCTACAGCCTCGAACCACTTGGACCCATAGCATCCTGGCGCCGCTTTCGTACATGCACTCTCAATGCAGCAAGGTTCCGTCTTGACGACGCGCCGCGCAACACTGTGATATGGCTTCTTGAATGCACATACTTGACTTAAAAAAAAAATCTACACTTTCAAACCATTTCTTCTCTTAAAGGAGTATACAAAGTGCAGTACAACCACCGCCAAAGGCCCAAAACATCCTAAATGGTTGCCACGTTTGTGTTGTTTCAACCCAACAACCTGCGTAATGCGTCCGTGACCACAACTGAAACTTCCTCTTCTTGTGAAAAGATGTCTCCGATGATACATCTGTTTAATGCAAACACACACACACACACACACACACACACACACCAACACACTGCTTCCGAGGCCGACATAGTGACAGACGATTACTGTGCGCCGCTGTTCGAACGCATGTTCGAAGCGGCCGCTTACACAGGTGTTTCAACTGCAGAACGATGCTTTAATTCAAACCAACGTGCACATCACACATATTTTACTCCACTTCCACAGCCGGTAACATGGCTACGAGCTATTCTGCATAACTGAGTAGTGCTGGTAAATGGTGAGCGCATCAGTGGAAGCAAAAGACATTTTAGGATTAGGGTTGGCGGCCACACTGGTCGCGTGACTAGTGTTTCCACGCCCAACAAACTTTATGGCGCAATAAGGATTAGCTAATACCAAGTGAGCAGACGTTTTTTAACCGCAAGTATTTCTTTCTGTTCAGATATTCATTTCTATTAGTCAGTGACATCTATATGTCTGCATTTCCGCGATGGGATCTCCGAGCTTCCATCTTCTGGTTCCTTCCCCTCCGTAGAGACACCAACAAATCACCAACCGATTTAAATTGGGTAAGCAAAGGCCCTTTCAATCAGTAACAAATTGAGGTGGAGGAACACTATGCATTCTCCCCTTCTCTGGCAACGACAGAAAGTACGAAACCTACCACAACGCATACCGGCAAACAGCTCCTGAAGAGCGGGCTAGGAACAACTTACAACACCAGAATTGAGCCATGTGCTCTTTACACAACTGTTGGCTAGCGTCAAGTACAAACTGAACCAATGACAAAAAAAATTTGTTACAGGCAGTTCTATTTGTACACTGAAATTCTCTGCGAACAAAGATTTGTGTAGCACTCGACAAATGCCAGCTTTAAGCAAACAAGTTCTGCACTTGAATTGGGAAGATTAGCTACAATAATACGGTTAGCAGAAGGGGGAACATTTTCCTTTGCATACTCCACCGCAGCGGTGACCGGCGGTGGGATTAAGTCCCACACGGATCACATTTTCTCTGTCGCCACCCCAAGCGGCGATGTGGAGGGGAATCGAGTACAAGCGAAGTGAAATTCCAAGGGTTGTCGTTGAGATTTCACTTAGCGTCCGCACAGTGTATTCGAGATCACAAAAGCGTTAATTGCGCAGTATGCGCACCCCAATAGAGGCATTCCTGGTCAATTCTCACCAGTTAGGCGCGCTACAGTGGGGGGGGGGATGTGGATACCCAACATAATACAGAGTTGAAATTGTTGCTAGGCAGCAGTTACGGTTAGACAGGAAATCGCGTTACGAAAGTAATTCCGGAGCGGTTTGAGATAGAACTATCGTTCCAACAAGTTAGACATTCTTTCCCCATCAAGCCTTTATTGCATTTTCTCATGCACCACAGAGCACACAATAGCGGACATTCAGGTGCGAGCAGAAGCCAACGGAGAGCGACGAAAGTTATCAATGCACAAACACAGAGACATAACAGATTGTCAACCCTTCGTATACATTTTCCCCACAGTGTAGCGCACATATGGCTGCAAAAGTTTGTAAATCCACTGGTGTGAAGATACACCAAAGCAAAACGTGCCTTTCATATATCAGTCTGTATTCAATTCGAAAGGGACTGTCGACTGTTCGCTTAATTGAAACTCTCCCACGCTTGCAAAAAGGTGTTCGAAGGAAAAATAAACGAGATTTTGAACAAATTTCATAGCGAGTAACATTGTTTTTTTTTTATACACCAACACTACGCAATCCCCATCTTTTCCCAAGGAATCCTTTACATTAGTCACGAAATTGTGCAAAGGTGCCTAAAACCATTCAACGGGAGGAAAAATGAGGCACTTGCGTACAACCAACACATTCCGACATCAATACTTAACTTTGTATAACAAATATACTACATACGGTCAGTCTCCCAAACGTGAGCCATCGAGGGAAGACGCTTCAGAAGCAAATATCGGT
>NW_027123578.1:5814-7724 GCF_001457755.1 Trypanosoma equiperdum | reverse complement strand
AAAAAAAAAAAACACGGTACTAACCATATCAGTAGGCACACAGATGAATAATCAAATCGTTAAGAATAAACTCGCTTACCGTTTCGATTATGTGCTAACATTTCGGCGGTATAAAGATATTAAGAACATGATGGCGAAGTACACGAACTAAACAAATCCTGAAGGTACTAAAGAAAAACGTTTGCTGCCAAGAAAAAAATGCCAAAGCAAATTGAACCTGCACCTCAACAACTCTCTTGACAATCTTCCCAACGAACGCAACGGCCAACGCATCCTCCTCTACTACTTAATATTTTACCCTGGAAATGGTTTGCACACAGGCGCAGAGGTCCGGAGAACAAAGTTTAGCGGTGCCACCTGTGTTTAAAAAAAGTCCCCAGCAAAGTCTTCCTTCACAAGCGATACGGATGGCAATAACGGCAACAGCTTATGCAATCTGCTTTATCACGGAAGATAAGTAAACATCGACGTGCATATTAATCATCTAGCGAAGTGACGCAAAGTTCATAAACAATGCGACCCTGTTGCCAGTGAGTGCGCAAGCACGACTTCGCAATAGGAAACTATTCGTGACATTATAAGTGAACGTTAAGCCCAGTTGTATATAACAAAAATTATCGATCTTCAAGTATACAATCAACCGCAAATGAAACTGCTAAAGAGGTGCATCCTCTGTGTGTCTATCATATCCGAAAGTGTTTTTGACCAAACCAACTGTGCCAATAATGGGCGTAAACGAATCGCACAATCGGATGCTCTTCGCACACAAAGTCCCCACCGCAGTTCCAAGAGTAACCAATCCAATTAGCCAACAGCACATTTAAGTAAGTTACCTCACCCTTGTCAGCACGATGGCCAGTGTGCAACAAGCGGAATTTGTGCCCGTACAAATGCGAAGGTCTCAACAATCATGTACCGTAGAAGACTCACTTGTGCTGTCGGGCCGTGCGAAAACTGTACCGAACCAAGAGCAAACGAACCCTACAAACCCGCTGCGGCGCACAAAATACGCACCCATGACGCCGACCACCGCTCCTTGGGACAGCATTCAAAGCGGGGGGCAAACCTACTTACAAGCAGTGAAGCGAGGGGTAGCGGCACGGAATAGCGTCCGGGTCGCCTCAACACGACGCACAGCGGCATCCAAAGCACGCGGACCCCGGACGGCCACGTTGAACACCCGCAAAGCAACGCAAGGTGGCTCCCGGATCGGCAGGTACGGTCAACCAACGAACTAAAGAGGATTCGCGAAGCTTAGGGCACTGCCTTAGTTCCCGCGCCGTAGTGCCAACCACGTGCGAACCGTAGGGTGTTCACGGGCCCCGTATTACCCTCTTCACGCCGAGGGGAGAGGACAATGTCCACACACCGCCGCAGGTACTGACGATGGTGCGCCGAGGCCGACCCCACCTTAGACAGATGCGACATTAACAAAAGGGTCTCCGAGCAGGGGCAACCGTACGGAGAGCGCCGTCGAGTTTTCGGGTGCTCAGGAGGTCCGCTCTTCTCGCGGAGGCCATGGCGTTACGTCACCACAAACCGCTAGCTTGGGGTTGGCCACCCTCCTTCCATTTGATTCCGTCTCTTCGGCCTCTGCGCTCGGTGGCAGTAGGCGGGAGCTCGAACGTCACTGCAGCGTGCTGGAGGACGAGCCGACGGTTGGCGTACGGAAGGGCGGTAGTGGTTGCGACCGTCGTGGAAGATTGCCGGAGGGAAGTTGGCTGCGCGGCGCTGAAATACATATGTGCGCGTGTATGAAGATCGGATGGATGCGGTGAGGCGTTGACGCCGCGACCGCCTTAGCGAGACCTCAACGGCGCACGGGCGGTGCGTGGGGTGTCTTCAGAGGCAGTGGAAGTATCTACACAAGCCGTTTCTAGGTGCCGGGTCTTCCCTTGGGGATCGTTCAG
>NW_027123578.1:4871-5783 GCF_001457755.1 Trypanosoma equiperdum | reverse complement strand
GGGGGGGGGGGGATGGGCAAGTATCAGATGCAGGCTGCTGGATTCTTGCTAAATTAAAATGTGCTCCATGTCCCGGGAGTAGTGGGTCTGGGTAGGTTTATGAAAACACTTCACGCTATTAGGAGGAGTGGGCATTGCATCGATTCTAGCTTCGATCGCGCCATTCTTTCTAAGACGTGACAGCCAACTGGCCTCGTCTGACGTCACGGTGGTGCTTAAGGGATTGCTATGAGGACTGCAGACATTCGCAATATATTTCTATGCGAATACTGGGCGACGGCCGCGTGTATTTCCCCATTCGTAAATAAATAAATAATATACGATGGAGGCAATGGTTTGCGAGCGGCTCTATTCTTTGGAGCAAGCATATACGCGGTTCAGCACAGAATGCTAAATAAAAATAAAAATGGTTTGCCACTATTTGCCTAACGAACAGGTTCGCATTCACTGAAATGCACAGTGGCGGCTGATGATGTGCCATGATCAATTTAAAGCTTCGGCGCATGGCGTTCACAGCCATTGGGAGGGGATGTAATTTTGAAGTTGGTGAAAGCAGCAAATCACTCTTTCTAGGGTGTTTAACGCTAGGGAAATACACGGTGAATATGCGCAAAAGAAAGTCCATATGAACATGTAGTCCCGCTCTGTCTGTCGCAGAGCAGCGGGAACTTTCCTGATTTAAAATCAGTGATACGCAACAATAGTTTACACGTAGGTACGTGGGATTTCCCCTGTATCTCGGATATGTATTTTTATATTGATGCAGCTATCTGCATTCGATCGCTCGAAACCCGATGTCTACATGCAACATTCTGTTGGAGATTCATCGTGCGCTGCTTGTTAAATATCGGGTGCAGGTGCTGCTGTGGTGCCTTGTAGAATTATTAGTAGCATCGAGTGTGCTTTGCGAGG
>NW_027123578.1:3425-4861 GCF_001457755.1 Trypanosoma equiperdum | reverse complement strand
TTTTTTTTTTTAACGAACTCCTGAACACTTTGTTTCATGGACGCAACAAACGAGGAGAGCGTCTTTCGACCCAACTAACCATAAGGACATAATATTTCATCGAGCAATGACACCGCGGCCCCCGAAGGAGGTTACTTTCAGCAGCGCTGGGGTCATAACCTCTAACTAGCAGTGGTTTTAATGCAGTTGTTCTGTGAGGCAGAGCAGTGAAAGCATTTGTCGCGCAATTAGAACCCGTATTAAAACCGTGCTTTGAATTATGGGTAGCACAACACCATTCGGAAGAAAGATTAACTGAGCCTTGTTATTCTTATTCCCCGGCCACTGATCTTTTGTTGCCCATATGCAGTCTCCCGGTCCCATGCATTTTTTAAATCTTATCATGTGCATGATTATATGATAGCGTTTCTAGTGGCAGAGATCAAATGTAATTGAAAGTGGATATGAGTATACACGATTCTCAAATCAACACTTGATTTTTGAACTTGACATGTGGACGTGGAATATTTTTGAGGCTACAACGTTTTATCTGCACTCGCCAAGTGTCATGCAGCGATCTTTGTTGCTTACTTCTCGACATTTCGACCCCCTCCCCCCACACACGCAGAATTTATGGTGCCATCTGCAATACACTTGCACTAGTAAAAGCTTTCGGGTGTGGATGTCACATCAAAGTGGGGGCATTAACATATTCTGCTGTCGTTGTAGCGGATCAGAGACCACGTATCTTTTTGGGACCGACTGTATGAACAATGACCTTCGTCAAACACTAGTGACTTTTTATTATTTTATCGTACGTTCTGTTGTGGTGGATGTAACGGGGAGTCAGTGCTTCAGTGCCGCATTTGACATCACACATGACATTCTATGACACTGTTTTTTGTTTGTTGAGCACTGAGGGAAGAGGGTCTGGGCGATGGCTGCCATTGTTGTGACAGCGGCGGAGTGATACTCAAACCCCGCATCGTCATTTGCGCTTTGAAAACGTATCCGAAAGCTGCGGACATAGGGCGGGATGTTACTCTACAGACCTCTGTGACACAAGTGACAATCGAGATGTAAGGGGAATGCTCTCGACACCTGGAGCGCTTGCTTAGAGGACTCTGTGGGCCGTCCTTTGCTGTTCGATAAGGAAACAAAACACATGCTTATTCACGATGTAATGACACGCTCTAAATCAAATGTGCTGATCATGGAGTGGAGCGGTTCCTGCATTGTTGATGGGATGACGTTGCATATACGTGTAATGCCGGTTCGCAGCTGGCGGGAAAGTGAGTCCTTCAGGACTATTCCAAGGAGGAGATCGAAGAACAGGTTCTCCAGGGGTGCACACACGGAGCTGGAAGAGTCCGTAAAAAATTTATACGGGAAAATGTTGACGGTTTATTAGTATGCACGATGGCACATCTTGTGGGGTTTATGCGCTGCCGGATTCT
>NW_027123578.1:0-3408 GCF_001457755.1 Trypanosoma equiperdum | reverse complement strand
GGGGGGGGGGGGGGGGGGGGGGGGGGGGGGAGAGGGCACATAGAAAAACAATGGTGGACAATTACGGCGAAATCGGATGCCGGTGACGCAGCACCTTTGCTTTGTGGTACGGTCCCACTCGGCAACAAGTTAGGCATAGTCATCCTCGTACTGGCGTGCCTGTGATATAGTGCTCCCGCACGCTGTTCAGAAATCCGTTGGGGCGACTGAAGGATACCGTAGTGAAGGTGACAGATTACATACAGAAGCAAGGCAAATCAGGGTTACGCATAAGTTTCCGAGGGCATCGCAACTACTATGGAGGCTCGGCTATGGATTTGAGCTGAACATTCAATGTGACGCGAGCACCGCTGAGAAACTACCCAATGGAGGGGAGGGTTTCGTCACCGTTGCGGGCTAAATGCTGAAGCAGTTTCCCAGGAGCATATCTGAATAGTAATGACGCAGCTTCCCAGTGACATTTGCGGACGTTGTTTTGGTTATCTTTCCTTTCTCACGTGCTGTGGTGCTAAAGCTTATACACCGTGGTAAACTGGGTGTTGTAGTCTTGTGGTTGTGCACCTGCAATGGCTGAGTAGTGAGGTCCAGTTCATTGCATCCCTGCCTAAGCTGCGTTTAGGGGGATAAGGGTAAGGTTCTGGTTACATGAGTTACAAGGCCAAAGGGATAATACAAGTATGCAACGTAGTTCGGAGTGCATACTAATATGGGGAGGGACGGTAGTGTTTCATTTCAGGCAGTTGTGGTGCATTCACTTCCATCAGGCTATGCAATTTAGCGTTCCCTTGTTGCTCTTCCTGAATTTACGTTGCACTGAAGGAACATGGAACGCCGTGTTAAGTCTGATGCGCTGACGCAGAACCTGTGTTGTTTGTTGCTCATTTGTGGGTGGTGAATCACATACCTAGGCTTTTGGATTTGAATCACAGTTTCTACCATTGCACTTCCTTTTCGAGCGGAAGGACGTTTTTATTTTTTTCCTGCATTTAAAGAACAAAATCTAGGCAGTAGGTAATAGTTGTCTGCATGGAAATCCAAAACTTTCCTTTCTCCCTTTCTAAAACACTACCACCCGGTGCAGGATGGACGAACGTACCTCGCTGTCGAGGGAGCATAAATACGCTAATTAGTTGGGCGCAACATTCCGTTGTGGTATCACGGCAATCGAACTCACCCAAATTTATGATTCACAAAGTATAGTGGCTATGCTTGGTGAATGGAGGGAGTGAATACATTGAAAGTGCCCGTGATTGTTCACGCTGTGTTAGATCAAGTACGCCATCGGGAGGGGGTGTGCAGCCGGTGACGACGGACGAAACAAAGTTTTTCAATTAGAAGACTTCTTGCACCAGGGGAGGGGTGCTTCGCCACTTCGACGCTACGTGTCCGATCACGCTATCACTAAGTGACACGCTTTTCGCATGATGAAGTTTGTAGTTTATTTGGAACGAGAGCCGGTCTGTTCACCACCCTGACTCGCTCCTAGAAACAAAAAGTGGATTTTCACCACCGCCGACCAATTAGCGAAAAATGCTTAGTGGTGAGAACAGAGTTTTTCATGTGCAATACAACGCTGTCCTGGGGCAAGACGCTATGTGTTGGCATCTTGATTTACGCTTATTCTCTTTGCAGAGTCAGTGGATGATCGCGCATCTGCATGGTTTATCAAGTAAAAAAGAAAAATCTTTTATGAAAACGACTACTCCCCCATCGACACCTAACGCACAGGCTGCCCGCCGCTGTTCGTTAAAAAAAAAAAAATGTGGTTTTCCTGTTACATAAGCGTGGTAAGCCGCTCAGGTGGTATGCCTGGAATACCAAGACACTACATTTACTTACGTGTTGGACCAATAGTGAAAGATGTCAAGTCTCTACCAGCAGGGGTTGTTGGGTTCAGGTCCAAATTGAAACAATGGAAAAGTAATATAGGGAAATTCAAAGATCGATGAATACAGGAAGAACGAGGTGCCTCACCCGGATCTGAGTGTACACTGATAGACGGGAAGGTCAACGGGGGTTTGTTCGGTCGTGCAATAAACGTGCGAAAGGTGGAGCGGCACAGTAACAGAGCAAATAGGCAATGCTTCGACAACTAAAAATAAATGATGTACGTGCCCGAGTTTTCGGGCACAATTTTCATGGAGACCGAAGGCCGGCATTTGTCAATGTGACCGTCCTGATAGCGACTGTGCCTACGCGGTTTCGTTCGGCGGCGTTTCCCCTCGCCCTGGCGATGTTGAGTACTTTCTGCAATCCTTCCAAGAAATGTGCCCAAATGTTAAGGTTGTGGGATAAGTGCACCATGCGAAGCGCGGAAGTTTTGTAACTGGAAGGAAGTTTTCGAGATCTTCTGGGAACGTGCGACTGAGACGCCGGGAGCGCCGTCTGCAGCAGATGACCGCACAGACGTGGCGATATGGCGGGCGCCGCTTGTGGTTCGAATACTGTTCTGTCCGACTCCGAAGGCACGGTCAACTGAGTGTGCCCACAACGAGTATATGCTTGACAAATGAAGTAAATAACACGGGAGTCTTTGTTGGTCTTTCGCTCACTATATTGAATTCGAGGGGTTGCTCTCTCTACCCTGTGAATCGGCCGTTGTCGCAGGTAAGTGGATTAGTGCTGTCCTCAGCGAGCAGTAAATAGCAGTTTTGACGGTGTTTTCTGGTCATCATTTTTGTCTTCACTAAGTATCGGGTTGTTTGCGCACGTGCGGGTGTGTCTGCGTGCGTGCTTGTGTTTAGTCTTGATTGTATTCGCTTTACGTAAATATGCCCCACGCCGTGGTCCTTTGGTTGACCCATGTCATGGGGGTTTCGTAACATATCGGCACTGTAAACATGCTTTTGCCGGAGTGTATGGGTATAGTTTTACTTCTGTGGACAGTGTCTAGCACGCCATAAGGTGGTGGACAACCCGCAAGAGCACTCAGTGCCATTTGCCGGAACGGAAAACCGACACACATATTTTCATCAACTACTGATGGAAGAGACGAGGATCTACGCCATTGTGGTTTCGAGTTCAAGCTTCCACTGGGAAGAGGGTCTTAGGCGTGGCGGTGCCGCTGCTTGTGTAGTGGCATTGCTGTTTGGTTGTACCTTCACTGTCGCTAGGTCGTGCCCGAGTCAATGGTGTCGGTGCCCGTCATGTGCACCACGAGGGGGAGGGGATAGTTGAAGGCGGGATGTTGCGTTCTCTAGGGGCACATCCACAGCTTCAGCCCAAGAGATTTCAACCCCGCCTCGGGAGGTGTTCTTGGTGCTTCCTCTTCACATTTTCCTTTTAATGTCACCTGGCCCTGTCAGAGAGTGCGATTGGAGGTGGGTAGCGTCGTGCACGGAAAAACGATATACACTAAGTATTTTTAGCGTGACAGGAGACTGCCCTTTGCATTAGAAGAACTTGTAC
>NW_027124176.1:0-3760 GCF_001457755.1 Trypanosoma equiperdum | reverse complement strand
AGAATTTGTGGGGACGCGTTCAAAGAGGGGGATTTGTTTAAGGCAAAAAAGTTGTAACATAATTTCTTCAATTTGTGAAATGTGGTCAAACAAAGCATCCACCGAAGCGGAGCTCTGCAGGAGGCGTTAAATCACAAAAGAAGCACAACTAATGGACAGGTGGCAGTGAGAACAGAGGACCTTATACTTCATTCTGGCTGATACCTTCGCATGAAGATACCAAAGAAGCAAGGTTCAAGTAAGAGAGAATGTTTGTTTTGACAGCGGTGGTGCTTTTAACCTTAAGAATGCAGAGTGATGCGGCTCAGAACTCGAACGCTGCGGAATTCCGCATTCTTTGTGACATTTACAACGTAGCCACGTCCGCTGCCACCTTCAAAACGCTACAAGTTGACCCTGAGGTAGCAAGCGCCCTGAGCGATCTACAGACGTTGAATCTAACAGCAGCATCCGACCAATGGCTGGAAGACAAGGAAGGAGAACTAGCAAACAAAGGATCAACGGATAATTCAAAAGCTAGGGAAGAGTGGCAGAAGGAACAAAAGAAGCTAGGTCTCAAAGCACCCCAAGAAAGCGAGCCCCGGTTTCAACGTATACCGGACAAACCGGCGCGGAGGGCAGCAGCAAAAGCAATAGCCAGACTGCTGGACAGAGCAACAACAATAAACAACCTTTATACGTCACTAACGTCCGGCCCTTCGAGTAAATCTGAAACGGTGACAGCACCACTAAAGGCAGCAATCTACGGCGAAGGCAAGGATGCGGCGGATGTCACAGTGATGTCGAACACGTGGAGCGCTTACTGCGGCGGGACGGCGGGACACGCCAACGCAGGGCACGGCATCATTTACGATCTTATCTGCCTGTGCGCGGCTATCGACGGCGAAAGCAATGGGGCGTGTCTACAAGGAACTTCAGTAACGCAGCTAGCGAATGCCGCCACTGCAAGAGCGGCTGACACACAGATCGCCACGATAACAGGCAAATGCAAGGACCAGCAACCCAAGCCGAAGGTGGCGGCAAGCGAGCTGACGGCTCTAATTTCTGCTTTCGCAGCACAACTAGGCCGGCAACGCACACAGCTGAGCGACGCGCCAGTAGCTTACATATTTGGCGAAGCGCACACCGGCGGGACCTGCAACGGCAGCAGCTCCCAAGGCAATTGTGTAAACTACAAACAGCAACTAACAGGAACAGGCACAGGGATACCATGGCTCAACAAGCTACAAACAGCCCGGGATGCGCTGTTGCAAATTGACAGAGATGAGCTGGCAGCACAAAAACTGCAACAGCAACTCGACGGCCTTCGAAATACGGCATGGACAATATACGATCAAGCACTACTAGCACCAACCTCTATAACAACTCAAACTACCAACGGCAGCACAAACAGTGAAAAATCACCAGCGCCAAAAAACGACGACGACTGTGCCAAGAAAGGACCAGGAGATAACTGCACACCCCCATGAAAAGTTGTTGAAGAAGAAGGTGGAACAAAGAAGTGCAAATTGGATAAGGAGGAGGCGAAAAAATTAGAAGAAAAGACAGAGCATAAAGACGGGAAAACTGATTCCAAGTGCACAGGGAAAGAACAAAAAGACTGCAAATCTCCGGATTGCAAATGGGAAAATAATGCTTGCAAAGACTCCTCTATTCTCCTAAACAAACAATTCGCTCTCAGCGTTGTTTCTGCTTTTGTGTCCTTGCTTTTTAAAAAATCCTCTTCTTTAAAAAGAACTTTGCCATTTGATATATTTTAACACATAAGTTTCACAGAAAAATATTATTAAACTTTTTTTTGGCTGTCTGCCCGTGGAAATTCTTATAACTAAAAAATTTCCTTTTTTTTGTTGAATTTTTTTGAATTTTTTATGGTAAGGTTTTTTAAATGTTTTTAAGGGTTTTGTGTTTTATTTTTGTTTTTAATTTTTGACATTTTTGGGTTTTCAATTTTTCAATTTTCACGAATTTTCGAATTTTATTATTTTCTTATTTTGTTTGATTTTTTTATCCAGCAACACAAGCGGCGTAAAAGGAAATAAGGTATTCTGATAGATAGGGAGGTTATAGATAGTTATTTGGGTTAGGGTTAGGGCTATTAATTTATTTTGAATTTATATTTTTTATTTAATTCGCTATTTTTTTAAGGTAATGCAGCGGCTTTTTTTTATGCGCACCCTAACTTTTTTGGTAAAGCAGACATTTTTTCTTACGTTTTATTCGCTGCCAGCTTGATCCACTTTTTTTTTAAAAAAATTTTTCTTTGTGATGCAGCGGCTTTTTTTTTAATTCAGTAGTGGACTTTTTTCAGAGAGAAGGCGTCTTTGTCTTCATATTTTTCACATATTCATCTCATCTACACATCGTTACAATTTCACTTTTAAAACTTTTGTGAATTTCAACTCTGCATTTTGCGCTGCATACGGCTTCAAAATTGTTCTTATTTTTTTCTTTTACACTGGCGCGTGGCAGCTTCGATGCGTCAAACGATTTGCTTTTAAAGGGGAAATTAGGAAATATAATAATAATTTCTGAGAGCAAATAGGCGACGCAAACACGGCCCGAAGCAGTCCAAGACAACACACTGCAGTAAACATCAAACAAACACGACCTGGGCAGCAACTAACAGCAAATGGAATGGAACTATTGAAGAGGAGGGGGAGTGCAATGTAGATGAAACTAAAGTTGTAAGTCAGGCAAATACAGGAACAGGAGATGGATCTACAAAAGAGAAATGCAAGGGTTAACCGCAAAGAGAATTCAAATCTCCGGATTGTAAGTGGGAAAGAAAAGAGTGTGGAGATTCAAGTTCTCTTGTCAATAAGAAATTTGATTTGATGGCTGCTTCTTTTGTGAGTTTTGTGGCATTTTAGTGTTTTAGTATTCTAAAAGTGTTTCCCTTGATTACATGAAATTTAAAATTTTTCATTTTTACATATTTTGACACTTTGTGACAAAAAGGTGAAAACCATTGATTTTTTTTTGAAATTCTAAAATTTAGTGAAATGTGAATGGTGCTGTCTCATAAGTGGAAAAAAGTAGTATTGTGATAGGGTATAAAAATAAGTGCTATTACAAAAGGTTTTTACTTTTGTTCATTTTATGGATACTGTTGTTGTAATCTTAGTAATAATAATAATAATAATGATAGTAGAGTGTTGTGAGTATGTGTACACCAATATGATGATAAAAGTTGCGGTGAAGAAAATGAAAATCGAAAATAGGAGCACTTAAAAAGATGTCAATGTTGACATGAGAGCTAGTGAGTGAATGTGATAGCACGAACATTTTTAATATCGACGAAAAGCCAAAAGGGAAAGAGGAGGAAAAGAAAATGGAATATGCGTAGTTTCGAAAACAACCGTGACGGTGAGCATTATTTTGTACAAAGAAATGATGTAACGTGAAGTGTGAGAGTGAAGAACACAGTAAACGGCCTAAGTGGTGTTATTATGGTATCCAAAGAAACAGCAAAAACAAGAAAAAAATGATTCAGGAAAACACTGTATCTATATATCACTAATAATTGGGTAGATTCAACTGCAGAAACGATGTTAGAGACTGAATTTTTTAATCTGATTGCGAATCCTAATGTGCGACGGATGTGATAATTAAGACTAGCTAAAAGAATAAATTTGAGTTCTTTTAAATAGCAGAGTCTAGAAGATCTTATTATCTGTCGGAACTTTCCTACTTTGTACCCTGGCGATGCCGGCCACCTCAACGTGGTGCCAGGGTCCAGTACCCCGTATCATCGGGG
>NW_027123460.1:14633-14975 GCF_001457755.1 Trypanosoma equiperdum | reverse complement strand
TGAACTTAATTGGTGATTTTACAAATTTTTTAAAAGGTTTATAATCAACAATTTCCTTCACCACATCCCTAGATAGTGTCGATGCATAACCTATGGCGTGCTATGTTATATCATTGCTAAATTCTTTGGGATAACCAAACAGCTCTTTCCATATTCAATTTCTCTTTTTGAAGCACTTCTAGATACTGCAGATACAATGGCACTCTCATAAATATATCATTATCTGCTTTCATTATATAGGGACTATTTTTAAAAAGTATTTTAACGGCGAATGTAAACCACAGATATGTTTTTCTACTCATCGTAAGCTCTGCCTCCCGCACCCAATGTCCAGCATCTCCA
>NW_027123460.1:7236-14623 GCF_001457755.1 Trypanosoma equiperdum | reverse complement strand
TCTATTGAAGGTATTCCAGCTACAACCAAATAGTTTCCACTTTTCCAAATATTCCTAACATCCAGCGGAACAAATCTCATATACTTATCATCAAAAACTTCAAGTGAAATGGATTCATCTTCATAATACAAGCTGTACAGCGATACAAATAAATAAATCCCCATAACAATAAAAACTACACAATATATCGTGGCATAAATGCTTCCTGTTTATTTTAAAGCACTTTACTCTCATACTAATGAAACCTTTGAAATACGAAGTGATAAAAACCTGAATATAAGAAGTCAATTGCATCTCTAAGGTACTTACATATATAAATAATGCACTTGTAATGTTATGATATATTTGCTACAATGTGTTTGTCCAGTATGTTCAGTTTACAGTTGAGCACGTGTGTACGGTTTCTGTTTCAGACGTCAGATGCAGGCGCATCTATGGAGTCACAAATAATTGCATTCCGCAGTTTTATTCATACATATTTCCATTCGATGCACGGTTATGTGATCTTTTTGTAAACAGTTGCACCAATGTGATCAAAGAATACTACGAATTTTACCACCATCCTGTGATAACTACCCTATTCGCCCGATTTCATTATTATAATCTTATCATTTTAGGTAACTAAATTACACTTACTACTTTTTTTAATCATATCCTTTGTTTCATACATACACTTTTGAGTGAAATTCAGGGCATCATCGACTTCTTTTCTTTTTCCTTTTGATAAATCATTTTTTTCACCACACACTGTGGTTCCTGGTTTCTATAGTGTATTTTCCCTTCTTTGTTTCCTCCGTCGTTGCTTACATGGATAACGTAACAGCACAAATAGGCCTGTAATCTTCCCTCTGTCTGTCCTTCTTATATCTGACTGTAATGTAGTCTCGTGTATGATAATTAACATTTTTATATTTGTGTTTGAAAATCCGCAATATTCAATCTCCTTTTTCCTCCTTCACTCTGTCTTTTCCACTTTAAAATAATATTACTTGTGCTCTCTCTCACTTACTCCTATTGCAGCATCTCCAGTGTCTCAAACAATTTTTTGGATGGCCTATTTATTCTCCACAACGACCAACACTATAATGTGAAAACACTGACAAAGCTCCTATCACTATAATAATTATTGTAATCAATATTACTATCATTATTATAACCTTAACTAATATCCAAAAAAATAAACCGTAATGACAATTTCTCACATCAATGAGAAAAAATTTTTTGTACCCTATTACCATACTACTTTTTACCTGCAGTCAACTTTACAATACATTTAAAATATATATATATATATTTTTTACTAATTTCACTTTTTAATCAAAAAGTGTTAAAATATGTCAAATATTAACAAGGTTTACAAATTTTATTATAATAGAGAATGCTAAAAAAATCTCTCAAATTCATTAAGACAGCAAACTCAGCAACATAGCGGTCATAATAGCAAATTTCTTATTGACAAGAAAGCTGGAATCCTTGCACTCTTTGCCATCCCGTTTGCAAAATTGTCTGCTGCCACATGTTTTCTCGTCTTTTTTTGCACAAATTTAAACTGATTTCCCATCTTTATCCTTGCTTTCACTTCCCCTTTTTTTTGGGCTTGCAAGTTTTTTTCCTACCCATTCGCATTCTCCTTTGCAATCACCTCCCTTTTTGCCGCTGCATTCTTTGAACTTTGCGCCTACAACGCCGGCTAAAACTGGTGCTGCTGTTTTGAGGAAAGCCGCCGTGCAGCATCACACAAATATTATTGCTTTTTCCTTATTAACAATTAAAAAAAATGTTTCGCGCAACGAAAATGCCACGCGCCAGCACTTAAAAAAAACAGAAAAATGTTGAAGCCGCGCGCAGCACAAAATGCATAGCTAAAATTCCCAAATGCAACAAGTGTAAAGAAAAGTAACAAGTCGATTTGATTTTTTTGTAAAAAAATATGAGAAGACTTTAATCGAAGATGCCTGATAAGCGAATGACATCTCGCCCGCCGTTAAAATAAAAAAGAAAAAGAGCCTCTGCATCGCATATTTTTTTTAAAGTGCCGAAATATAAAAAAAAGAGAATCAAAAAGGCAGAATCTGCCAATGGGCAAATAAGGGTTGTGTTTTCATCAAAAACAGATTCTCCACTATTAAAAAATAAATTTATCAGTTCAATTGAATGTAAAAAATAAAGAGAAAAAACCCTAACACTAACCCTACCCCCCTCCTTTGTTGGTTTGTTAAAAAAATCACCAGGAAAAGGGAACAAAATTTTGAGCCATTAGAAAATTATAAGGCGTCAGAATTTTAACAAAAACACACTTTTTCCGGTGAAATTACGTGTAAAAATATATCAAATAGCAAAAAAGTTTAGCAAAGGAAAAATTTTTAAAGGGAGGGGGAAAAATTTTGTTTTAAAAAAGCAAGGCCACAGATGCAGCAGAAACCATGCTGAGGGCGAATTTCTTGTTGAGGAGGAAGCTGGAATCACGGCATTTAAAGCCCTTATCGCCTCCACTGGCATCCTCGCCTGTCCAGCCACAAAATTTGTTCTTTCCTGCTGGTTTGGGACCGTCAGCCGCTTCACATTCCGTCTGTGTCTTAAACTCTGAGCACTTCTTCCCATCCTTATTTTTCCCATCTGTCCCTCCTGTTTCTTGGTTTGCTTTTTCCGCCTGTTGCTGAGCCTTTTCTGTTAGTTTGCACTTTCCGTCCTTTTTGTCCCATTTGCAGTCGCCTTCGCACTTCTCCTGTGAAAAGTCCGCGCAGTTTATTTTGCTTGTGTGATTTTGTTTGATCTGACACTTCGCTGCAGATGCTTTGCTCCCAATTTCACAAGCTGTTCTGTTAATTTCAAGCTGCTTGGTGAAGAAATTGAGTCTTTGTGTCTCTAAAGGAGTAGCTTCGTGCTTCTCCCGGTACTGGAACAGGAGTTTTTTGATAGAAGTTAGTTCCGCTGCCGGTATTGTTAGTGCTGTTTCAGGTTGGCCGTTGCCTAGGCTGCCTATTGGTATTTCTAATGGTTCAGCCTGGGCGTCTTTATCTTGAGTTATTTTCAGTATAGCGGTGTTTAGTGCTTCATGGGATGTTATTTGGCTGTTGAATATGCTTAGCTTCGTTTCGATATCCGCGAAAGGTTTGCCGACAGTTGCTAGGTTGCTGTGTCCGCCCTTCCAGGTTGGCTCTGTTCCCGCCGCCGTTGACTGTTTGATGAGGCCGGCCATTAAGCTTATTTGAGCATCAGTTGTCCCGAATCCGCTGCCGGCGCCGCTGTGTAAGATAATGCAGTGTGTTCCGCTGCTTGTTACTCCTGCGTTTCCTTCCTTGATTGCTTCAAACTTCGCTTTGACTGCTAGTGCCTTTTTTGTTGGCTGTTCCTCTGGTTCGTCATATTCGGCGTTTGCTTTGCTGAAACACTTGATAGTGTTGGCGGTTGCTGGGTTAATTCCGCCGAAGGCTGCTGCATTGCTAACGCACATCGAGGTTGAGCCGGTTTTCGGCTGCAACAGCAGTTTTGCTGTTTCGTCTATTCTGCCGGCATACGTTGCCGATTTGGCTACAACCTTGATGCCGGCTAGCGTCCGGGTTGCGATTACATGCCGCGTCATGCGCTCTTGGTTTCGGGTCAACACCGCGAGCTTGACTATCCAAGTCCTGGTTGCTGCTGTGGCATTTTGAGCTAATGCTTCTAGGTCTTCTGCCAGATCTCTGAGGTGCCCAGCATCGCTGCTTTGCTTGTTTAACATGAACTGCACGTGTGCTGAGGTGTCTTTTAGTTCAATTGCTAGGTCGCACGCTTTGTCAAGGTCTGCTTTGAGCACTCCCATGTGTGTTGCTGAACTTTTCTGTAGTATTACCGTCAGAAAAAGGACTGCAAAAGCAATTTCTAGGACTTTTGCAACGGCCATGTTTTTAAGGGCGTGGTAAAGAATGCTTTGTTACAGTCTAATATCTGATTTTGTGGTGAAGTTGTTGTAGGACACGAAGATGATACTTGAGAATTTATGCAGCTGAAAAGAGGAACTTGCAATGTTTAAGCTATGCTATTGTGTAGTTTATCACGTGAAATTATAGTAAAAAAGCATTTAGTTAAGCTAAACCATTTCCAGTTTAAATTCCAAGCTGTTTTGGTCTATATCTATATCCTTATCTAAAAACTCTGTAGGTTATGGTTCTCTCTCTTCTTTTATTTGCTAATTTGAAGGTTTCATTTTGAATCTAAATCACCATGTTTTATTGCTGTTCCTCACGTACACGACTGACGTTTGTTCTTTGCTTGTTATTATCTTGTATCAGCCTGGAGAAACGGTGCTAAAGACTGTCTGATATTGGTCACAAAATTTCTATCCTTGTAACTTGTGTTTTGTTAAAAAGGCCAGCTATTTTCTTATCAGCAACAAATTTTATGTGGACTACTCGGTCTTTAAAAACTCAAAGTGTCTGACAAGCATACCAGTATGGAATTGGTGTGTTTCATGAGCAACTTTTTGCAATTCATATAAACTCGCATGGAATAATTCACATGCCATACTTTAAGTACTTTACGCGTTTTTATTCTTCTTTTGCTGCCATCACTAATTCAATAGTAGTCCTCTCCTAAAACTTATCCTTCAGATAATATAATATTGTTTCCCGTAAATGTTAGACATGGCTACTATAGATGATAAGAATACGACATTGCCTCACTCTTACCCAATCCCTTGCTCTTTCTGCCGCTTTTTTAGCCGGTTCTTCTTCACAACTGGACGGATAGTTCCACTATGAGATTAACAAATACAGTTGCCAGTATCTTTACAATAGTATTTATCCATATCTCTACCAAATAAGGCGATTTATCTCCTCCTATATTAATTTCCTATTTTTGTGTTATCGCTCATTTTGTTGTTTTACAATATGTTTTCCCTCCTTCTTTGTTATTTACTACTCTTACTACGAACGACGTAACAACTACATTTGAACTGTACACTAGACGGTGTTTCTATCTCATTTCCATATTAAATAATATCCTTGTGTGTAAAGATGCTGATGGTATTTTTTGTTGAAAACTATGCATCTTCCATCACCTTAATCCTCTCTTTGTCTTTGTGTCTCTCAACTTTTTTAAATAACATTCCTGTTGTTCTCTACCACTCTTTGTCGCCTTCAATAATCTCACACACTCATTTACCGACATTTCACCTCGTCATTGTTTTTTATACTACTTTTGTGATGTATTAACTATTCACTACCAATTTTTTAATAATAGCTACACACACTCACAACACTCTCCTATTATTATAACTATTATCATTTTCATTATTATTAATATTATTAAGAATATTCCTCTCACCGTTATTATTACTATCATAACTCTAAAGTGCTCTTAATATCTATCAAATAGACAAAATAAAACAAATTATATAATAGAGCTAATATTTCATACCCTGTCACACATTATTTTGCACCCATAGTTCACTATGATACCAAAAATTTCATATTTTTCGTATTCCCATATTTTTACCTGTTTTCACATTTCCAACAAAAAGTGTTAAAATATTTTAAATCCTCTAAAAATGGAAATTTTAGTGAATATCATAATGTTGAGCAATAATCCTTAAATTTCTAATATACCACTAAACTCACAAATGCAGCAGAAACCTTCAGAGCCAATTTTTCATTGAGGAGAAAACTGGAATCTTTGCAAGTTTCGCCTTCCCATTTGCATTCAGTAGCTGTCTCGCACTTTTTTTCTCTTTGCCTGCGCACTTTGTGTTAGTGTTCCCATCTCTCCCTTCTGCTTCTCGAGATGCCTTTGCTGCCTTTTCTGCGGCTTCTTTTGTTATTGTGCACTTTTTGCCTCCGGAATTTGCAGAAACAAAATGACAGCTTGGAGTCTTGTTGCAAGCAGTTTCATTTTGGTCGCCTACGTCGTTGCAAAATTTCTCTGGTGTTGTCGCTGCTCCTTTGTTAATTTGTTTTTCTAATTCTTCAATTTTCCTTTTTGAAGCTTTGGTATTGAGGTCCTGGTAGTATGCTAGTGTTGCCGTTAGGTCCTTCAATGTTGAAAGTGACGTCAATGGAACTTTGTCTGTGCCTTTGGCATTGGAGTTCTGGACTTGTGCTGTGTCAAAAGTAGTGTTGTACTCCGCTGCCATTGTCACTTTCGGTCCGAAGGCACTCTCAGTTTCCGTTTTTAGCGGCCATTCTTCAGGTTGCGCTATTGTATCTTTGTTTTTAACTACCATGACGTAGATTATCTTGAAATCAGGATCTTCTTTCAGTTGGTCGGCTGTCTGGAACTTGTATGTCAGTGGCGTGTACCTTGTGTTTAGGTAAGCGTCGTGTGCTGATTTGAAATCAGGAAGTGTTGACTCTGATTTGCTGAGAGAGCCTGTGGCCTGTCTTCGCATGCCGCTGTCGTGTATGTAGTACAACCCTGCTGCGAACCTCGACTCCCCTTGCATGTTTGAGTCGACGCCGATACCGTCTGGTAGTCTAGAACTTGTTTTTCCCGCTGTTATTGTGCAAGTTTCCGACGTGCCGTCGGTGGTTGCTGCTACATCCGCTGCCGCCTGCAGCCCACCGTCGTAGCCTGATTGTGTGAAGTGTGATGTCGTCGCGTCAGTTGTCGTTAGTGCGGCAGTTGGCGTCTTACAGCTTGTTGAGGGCCAGGTGAAGTCATCACTGTGAGGCCTGTGAGTGTTGCTGCCTCCTGTTTCTTTTTCTTAGCAACTGTCAGTAGCGGCTGCTGACAGTTGCTCCATTGCCTCTATGAAATCCCTGATGGAACCCTCCGTTCTGGCGGCGTATCTTATAGCTGATTCCAGCTTTCCTACCGTTGGTGGGCTTAGCTCGTTTTCTGCTGTGCCCGCTTTGTGTGCATAGTAGGCTAGGAGTGCCCTATCGGCTGCTGTATAGGTCCCGTTTCTGTAGGCTTCGGTGTATATTTTTGTTCAAAAATACTGTCTTAGGTAGCTGTTCACCGTCTCCATTGGTGTTGCCAGTCTGTGCGCAGGTTTTTGTTCTACTTTGTCTAATTCTTTATTCAGTTTGCACGCAGCTGTCCAACCGGTTTTTTTGAGCCGGCCTCTGGCTCCTTCCTGGCCCAGCTGTAACACCCAGAGCAGAATCACACTTATGATTGTTATTTGTTGACGTTGCTGCATGGTTGAAGCATGTGGCTCGTGCGGTTGTTTGAAACTTATGCTTGCTTATCTAGTTAGGGAAGAAGAGGCAAGCCGTTGGTGAAGAAGGAATTAGTCAAGTCGCATTGGCGTCGGGTTTTTTGTTGGCTGACACTCTGGAGGTACTGATTAACTTTTAATGTGGCCTCCTGGATTTTCACCTTTATAAAAGGTTAATAAACCGCTTGAACCGGCGGTTGAAGTTTTTTACTTGCAGTTGTTGTTCATGCTTTTCAAAATTGCTTTCAA
>NW_027123460.1:1552-7132 GCF_001457755.1 Trypanosoma equiperdum | reverse complement strand
TTTCCAATTAGCTGCATTACTGTCCTCCTTTTGCAGTTCATGTGTTATGGCTTGTTCTAAATCCGAAGATAGTTGTGCACTGTGGATTGTTTTTGTTTTTATTATTTTTTGAATATATATGGTCTTGTTGTTGTTTGTGATAATGCTGCTTGACTTCTTTTTATATGATCCCTTTTTTGTAGCGCAGAACCAATTGTTGGCAGATTACTGCTAGCGTTGTAATTTAAACCCCATGTTGCATCCGTAAATAAATTTCCAACACATATTCAACCCTCATCCATTAAATTCCCATCTATGCTCCATTATCTCATCCTGTTATTTCTCCCTATTATCGAAAACATTTTATATCTAAAATTTCAGCTTTTCCCGTTATTAGCCGTATCTATTTTCTACATTTGCATCTACGCTTGTTTTTTCTAGAATAACATAGTACCGGTAGGTTTTTTTATGAAAACAATTTCATGCCTGTTTGTGGTGCGTATCGTGCTGCTCTGAGGCCAAAAGAGGCTTAATGCCTGTAAATTTGAGTCTAAAAAGTTCTTTTAAGATGATTTTTTGTTTTTTGTCCTGCTATATGCTGGTCAACCGACCACTTTTTAATTAATTAATCGCTTATTCAAACGTTTTGATCTCTATCCAGTATACCGATTTTGAATAAAGTAACATACCTATCGATTTTCTATACTTCATAGGCTTCCTTCATCTTTTCATATATTTGCTATTAAAAAATCTTTATTCTTATTTTTATTCCGCTGTCAACGATTATCCATTAGTAGTTCCGGTTTTTAAATTTTCTCCCACTCGTATTATATCTGGTCCACAAGCATTAGCGCTTATTACTATATCTGCATAGAAGAAGAATTTAACATTACTTCACACCTACTTAATTTTTCTTTTTGCTTACTTTTCTTCACAAATAAATACCAGCATCTGCCTTCAGATTAAAATATATGACCTCCACTATCTCTGCAGTAGCATCTATACTTTCTTGAGTAAGGAACAGTGTATTATCTGCTCCTCCCAATGTATTACTTTTTTTCTGTGATCTGGCGTCTGGTGTTCAGCTGCTTTATTACATATTTTCCTTTCTTATTTTTCGTAAAATGTTTATATTTCTGCAGGAAACGAAGAAATGGCATTTCCTCGTGCACTTCCTCCTGTCTCTCCGTTATGTTACATGTGTAATGAAGATTATCGTCGTGGTCTATTTGAAGTTGTGTATGTAAAATCTCCATCCCCTCTTTTGCTGCCTTTCCTTCAATAATATTCGTCGCGCTCTATATCAAACACACTCATAAACTTTCTTTGCACCCTTGCAATTGTTTCAGGTGCTTATATCATGACCATCCTTTTCTCTCCACCATCATCTTTGTCATAATAGTAATATATGCACACTAACCAGACTCTCTTATCATCATTATTTCTATTACCGGATTCTCTTAAGACCCTAATTAGTATTTATAAAAAACAAAGTAAACCTAATTAAAATAGCACTCACTTTTTACACTCTATGAGCATACTACTTTGCACCCACATGTATGCCACTTTTATTCAAAATTTTAAAATTTTTTTATAATTTGCATATTTCATTAAAAATTGTTGAAACATATCAAATTTTACCAAATTTAGCGAATCTACAAAAAAGGGAAATTCCAAAAACTTCCAAAAAAATGAGCAAAATAATTTGAGAAATTTAATTACAGAAGCAAAAATGCAAGCAAAAGAGGGGCCTTGTTAATGACAAAAGAATTGCTTCCTGTGGTGTTTGTGTTTGGCGCTGCTGTTGTAGGTTTTGCAGGATCTTCTTCGCATTTGCTCTCTTTTTCATTATATTTGCAGCCATCTTTAGCGTCGCACTGAGTTTTGTCCTTTATTCCGCCGCAATCGGTTGTTTCTTTTTGAGATACACATTCTTTTGTTGGTGTGCTGGTCGCTTCTTTTTTAGCCATGTAGTAGGCTAGTGCTGAGCCCAATTTGTCTAGGTCATTTATTTCACTTAATTTTTCACCCTTATCTGCGCTCGTTGCTTGGGGTTCGAGTGTTATACTATTGATTGTTGTCCATATCTTGTTATCGAAACTGTTGTCTGCTTTACCGTACACAGACTTTTTGATTCGTTCGATTTCATCTGTATGTTTCCCTTTCGCCGATTCCTTAGCTTGCCCGTCTATGCTAGATAATATCGTACGTTCAAATGCCTTGTCTTCTACTATTGTCGCCGAAAGTAGCTCATCTGCTTTAAAACTAAGCTTGGCGATTAGGGCTTCCGTCGTTTTCAGGCCTTTGAGAGCATCTGAAATATAGCTCTTGCTTGGTAGCAGGTCCTTTGACCCCATGGCTGTTTGTTTATAGTCATTGTCGTCTGCTGTTTGTCTTTCAAATGTCTGTAGTTTCTCGGTTAGCATGGTTCCCGCTGACATCCCAAATTGCGTTGATGTCGCATCTGCACCTCCGAAGTTGTTGTTTGTGAGGCTCGCCCCTACGCAACACCGCGGTCCTGCCGTTTTCGTGGCCGTTTCTGGGGTGTGCCTTTGTAGCAGTGCTACCGTGATTTTCGGACCGTGTTTCCCTGGCTTAATGGGATCGTCTGTGGCTCTTGGCTTGGCTGTCTTCGCTGCATGCCCCTTTGCCGCTTCCAAAGGTGGCATATTGTATTGGCTTACCGTTTGTGGTTATCGTTGTTGCTATCGCTCCTTTGGGGACCGTTTCTACTTGTAGTTTCGTTACGTCGGCGATTAAGTGTTGCATGCCGTGTATCCTGCTCAGTGTTTTTGTGGCCGCCATTAGTGGCGGCAGCGCTTCTATTAGGGTTTGAGTCGCTGCCGCTACTCGGGCAGTTACCGCTGAAATTACCGGTGCTAGCAACTCCTGCAGTCGTCCGTCGTTTATTTGCGCGGCTACTGATAGCCGCGCCAATATAACGTTTGCTTTTTGTACTTGTGACTGCTGCGTCTTTACGGCGGCTGATATTTTTTGGGTCATTTTCTCAAAGTTTTCCGCTGCGTCGCACGCAGTTTTGGTGTTTTTTTTCAGTTTCGTGAAAGGCGCTGACAGATAGTGCGATGAGCACCGTTAAAAACACCGTTGCCGCTGTCGCCTTCAACATCTTTGGCTCGCTGTTAAACCATACCCATGAGGCATAAAGAAGGGGTTAATTAGTTTTAACTGTACAGGTTTGACTGTAACCACTCTTTGTTACTTTTGTGTTGTAGTCTGGTATGGACCGGATTTTATAACAATGACATATGGCTCTTGGTTAAAAGCGAACTCCCTTATAAAGAGTTTGACAATTTTATCGTTGCTGATTCATTTGGCTACTTTCTGAAACAGTTTTATTAGGTCTTTATTTGCTCCATTTTGCTGGCGCTATATAATAGGATCTACTGTCGTCTCGTCATTTATTATATTTTAGTAAAAATGACGAAGTCTACTTTCAAAAACTACCACTTTAAAATCACAATCTTTATCAGTGCACATCTAAAAAAATTAAAATTTATGATCGTTTTCCGCTTTTATCTTTGTACAAGCCTCTGTCTGTGGGAGTACTTCAGTGGCGATACAACTTCACCGCGTCTGCTGTACGCATAGCCTTGATCAATTCATGGTATTGTACTGTATGCACTTCCTTTCGTACGTTTTCATCAGGAAGGTGTGTCCCCGACTACGCTCCTTTGTTTTGAAGATTCTTGAGACGCTCCATCAAAGCCTCATCAGCGTATATTCTTATGTGAGTTAGCCGTTCATTGAATGGGCTCAAAGTTTTCCCATTGTGCATGTTGTGGAGAGTGATGCTGTATCATTTGAATCTTTCTGCACTTTATAAGGGTTTTTATTGCCCACATACATACTATTTTAAGAAACTTAAAGTTTTTATTGTTCTTTGTCTGTCCAGACTAATCCCTTACTACTACTCGCTCTCAAATACTCTTCCAGATATGATTATATTGGGGTACAAAAATGTTGATCATTATTCTTATATCTTGTGAGAAGACTTCGATCACTTTAAGGCTACATAATCTCTTCTTTCTCCTTTAATTTTTGATTAGTCTTTTTAACAGGTGGGTATTTGGATCCACCATCAGATTTTAAACCACAGTTTTCTCTGACGTCACTGCCGCGCCAATTGGTTTATGAGTAAAGCATAGAGCATCATCTCCTAGTGTATTATTTTTTTAGTGATGTACTGTTTTGCGTCCTTTCACCACATTCTGTATTTTTCGTTACTTGTCTTTACTTTTCTGCCACTCTCTTTGGATACCGTAGCCAATTGATTTCGCCTGTAAACTGCATTGTGCCCCTTTATTATTATGCCATCCCTCATCTTCACTTATATGATCATTTTGCTTAGTGTGTATTAATTCAAAACGCGCACATTTCATCTCCGTCTTTCTCTTTTCTTTTGCGCCTCCTTTAATAATAATATTACTCGCCCACTCTTTCGCATACTTCTTTACTTATTCCTTGTGTGCCCTTACCATTATCTTCACTTCTTCTTTCCTGTACATTCATTTAGTACTTACCAACATAATATAAATATTCGTATATACACACTCACAACACTCTCTTATTATTATCATTATTATTATTATAGTTAATAATACTATAACAACCCTAACTAATATTCATAAAATAAAAAATACTAAACCTCGTAATATAAGTCTCTTTTCATATGCTCTCATCCTATCACGTTATACTCATAGGCTGGTCTTATACAAAAATTTTAGACTTTTCAAATTTTCATTTTTTTCAAAGGCTTCATAAAAGTGTTTGAATATATTAAATTTTGAAAATTATAGGAAACTATCTCAAAATAGTAAATTTTATAAAATTAAGGAAAACACTTAAAATAGGAAACTCTTAAATGTAGCAGAAATCACAGCAAATTTCTGCTTTGAAATAATTGTGGAACCTTTGCAAGCTCTGCACCCCCCCCCATTTGCAGTCGGTAACCTTCTTGTAGTATCATTGCTTTCTCCCTGTACATTTTCTTCATTTTTCCATCTTTCCCATCTTTCCCATCTTTCCCTTCTTGTTTTGCTGCTTCTTTTGCTACTGTTTGTTCGCCTTCCTCACTCAATGTGCACTTTGGTCCTTCTTTTTTTTTTTTTCTTTCTCTCATCATACTTGCAGTTTTTGTCAGTTTCGCACGCTTTGGCATCTTTTTTTGAGTTGCAAATTTGCTCTGCTGATTTTGATTCCGCTGCTTCAGCTTCTCTTAGCTTAAGGATTTCTTTTTGTGCATCTTTTAGCCTTTGGGAAAGGGCAACAATATATTGTCCAGTGTAGAATCCTAGTATCTCGTTTAGCTCACCTAGGTCGCTTATTTGCGCCAGCTGTGTAAGCTCGTCGCCGGATTTTCCCCTTGCCGCGTTAGGAATTTTTTCTTGGAGTATTTTGTCCCATGTCTTGGTTTCGTAGTTAGGTGCCGGTCCATAGGTGGCTTCCAGTAAGGCCGCTATTGCCTCGCCGTTTTTGCTGTTGTCGAAGTCGTTGTCATTTTGTTTGATGTATTGATGGTATAATCGCCGCGCTTTAGTTGATGCTTTTATTTCGTCCAGGGTTGGCCTTGAGTACTGGTTT
>NW_027123460.1:647-1542 GCF_001457755.1 Trypanosoma equiperdum | reverse complement strand
CTGTGAGGTCCCTTAGGTCCGCGAATGTTTTGGCGACCCCGCCGGCCGCGACCAAAAAATAACCCGCCGCGAATTTTTGGTTTGTCGCGGGCTGCGCCTTGACGTTAGCGTTGCCTCCTTGGCCACCGAATAAATTGCAATTGGCAGTGCTATGGCCTACTTTCGTGCTGCCTTCGGTTTGTTGCAGTTTTTCAAATCCTTTCTTTGTTGTTTGTTTCAGCTCTGTAGTGACGTTTGTTGTTGTTTGTTTGTGATCTAGTCCGCAGCTTCCGAGTTGAGCTGGTCCAGCTATGACGTCTGTCGCGCTGTCTCCGGTCAGGCAACCGTCTTTGTTTCCGTCGGCTTTGTAGGCATTCGCCGCTATTGTTAAGAACTCCGTTAGCGCGCCGTTTAGCCTGGCTGCTGTTGCTGCCGCGTCTGTAGCTTTTGCAATGTCGTTGCTTGTCAGGTCAGTGTGTTTGTTTGACTGATCTATTTGCGCGCCCAGTAGTGATAGCGTTTCTAAATTCCCTGTTTGAGCGTTTTTGGATATGTATATTTGTGTTCTGAGAAAGTCTCTCCTCGCTTCCTCTGCCGCCGCTCGCTTGTGGTCCACCACTGTCGCTACAAGGCTTGGAGCTAGTGTCAGCTCTTCGCTCAAGGTACACAGTTGTCTGGTGTTTTCCTGTGCTAGTCCATCGCCACCTGCTGCACTGGCACTTTTGGCTATTAGAGTTAAAGCTAGAAATGCCTTCAGCAGGCTTCGGTTCGCAGCCATTATCCTTTCTTTCTTTTTTTGTGTTTAAATTTATAGAACGTGATGGTGTTGGCGGGCTACAAAGATCAGCCTCGGCTGTCAGACGGTTTCTTGCAACCCGGCCGACAGGTGCTTGTTGTCACGTTTGCTGTCCGTTTA
>NW_027123460.1:0-574 GCF_001457755.1 Trypanosoma equiperdum | reverse complement strand
ATTACCACCAAAATAACCCCCTCTATCCCCTGGATGTACTCACTACCACGGCAAACCCCCTCAATTTCACGCGATTGTAGTTAACAGTCCTGGTGGAATAGCTTCACCAGCAACCATGACTCTCATTAGCAGATTTGCAACTAATTTTGCCCCTTTCTTGACCCAGTGCTGTAAAAACTGAAGCTATTTCTGAGTTAATTAGATTGCTGATCTACTCTTTTTAATCGTAGTTCATGAGCTAATACACGGTGGATAATCATGCAGCATGTTGTCCTCCATAGATTTCTTGGGTTGTTTTGTTGAGGCTTGGCTTGCGCGGATTCGCTGTATTTACTTCTGGCGCCATTATTCTCTTTTTGATATATCGAGTCTTTTCTACGGTCAGCTTTAATTTACGTATTCTTCATACAGTTTAGTTACTATATCAGAGCTTTTTGATGCTTTAAATAAATACAAAAAAACAAACGATTAGAATTCTGTGTAACTACACTGATTTTATTAATTTCTTGCCACTCTTATTAAAAATAAGTTTAATTTCCTTAATCCCAAAAATATTAGTTAAACCTCTATTTCT
>NW_027123693.1:43815-43932 GCF_001457755.1 Trypanosoma equiperdum | reverse complement strand
ATATATATATATATATATATATAAACACATTCATACATTCGTGTGTGGCGATGATGATTGGTACCCATAACAATAATACTAACATAAATAGGTAAGCAAAAATAAAAAGGCGTTGCG
>NW_027123693.1:43007-43801 GCF_001457755.1 Trypanosoma equiperdum | reverse complement strand
AAAAAAAAAAGAAAGAAAGAGAATGAAAAGGGGGAAAGGGGGAAAGGGGGAAAGGAAGGGGGAAAACAAAAAAGACATTTTTTTCCCCCTCCTCCTCCCGTCCCTCCCTCTTTTCAAGAAGGAATACATTTATAAACACACGGAAGGTAAACAAAACAAAGAAGAGGGAAAAAGAAAAATAGCATCAATAAAGTAATTAGATGAGAAGGTGTTCGGAGGTTGTTGTTTTTTTTTTCTTGTTAAAGGGAGAAATAACAAAAATAGTTAAAATAGTTAAAATGATTAAAATAATAAAGATAATAAAGATAATAAAAATAACAACTGAAATATAAATTAAAACAATTCATAATAACAATAATGGTAATAAAATCACCACATTCATACTCATATTCATGACAGTTAACTTTCCCTTCCGTTTTCTTATTCATTCTTTTTTTTTTTCAATTATCTCATTCCTTTTCCAGTCCTTTTTGTTCATACTCTCCCTTCCGTCGCTCATGTAACAAACTACTGACAATAATAACAATAATAATGATAATAATAACCTCCAAAAAGAAAAAAAACAACTCATAATAATGAAAAAAATGATAACAATTCATACAACGAATTAAATATTTCAAGTGATAAATCGAGAATGCTACAAAATATATAAATAAAGTCCCCATCGTAGAAAAAAAAACGAAAAAGAGGGGGTGAAAGCACACATTGGGATATAGAATAATGTAACAATTACAATCGTAACAAAAATAAAGATAATAATAACAATAACAATAACAACAAAAATAATAAAATAA
>NW_027123693.1:34103-42981 GCF_001457755.1 Trypanosoma equiperdum | reverse complement strand
AAAAAAAAAAAACACACACACACACATAAAATAAAGATAAAAAAATGAATAACAATTCCGAAATACTTCAAAAGTTCTTCTTGTTCCCGTTTTTCTTTTTTTTTCTTGACAAACACCGCTTACCTTCACCTTTACCGCAACGAAAACATCAACTAAAATAAAAATAAACTAAAAACTAAAAAACGCACCTTCATATAAATTTATCCATACCAGATGTACATTAACCATAACACAAATAAAAATAAAAAGCAAAACTAAGAGAGTGAGTTAGCAAGTAAATAAAACAATAAAAACAAAAATAATGATAATAACAATAAATTTAAGTGAAGTTGAGGGGAGAACGAAAGCACAAATAAAAAACAAAAACGAAGAAGCAAAAGGAAAAAAGGTAAAAAGAAAAATAAAAGGAAGGTAAGAGGAGAAGCGTGAAGGAAAGGAGAAAAGGGAAAAGGAAAAGGGGGGGTGCAAAAACGGCGAAAATGCACCTCTTTTTATTTTATTTTTCCCCCCCCTTAAAAAACAGCTTAAAATAAAACTATCACCGCAATGACAGTATGTTGTGTTTTTGTTTTTGTTTCGTTTTGTTTTTTCCCCCTCCTTTCTTTTTTTTTGTATTTTTATTACTTTTTTTTTTTTGGTCTTCCCTGATCCTTTTCAAAGCTCTAAGACATTTACCGGAAGGAAGATGATGCAAAGCAGTAAAATAAAATAAGAGATGACTCCAAATGAAAATAACACCAAGCAAACAAAAAACAAAACAAAAGGGTAAACAAGAGGAGAGAGCATTCTGATTGGGAAGGTGATCATAAAAACGAAACACAAAAAAATATATACGAGAGGTGGAAATAAATAAAACTAAACAAAAAAAAAAGCAAAAGTAAAAATAAAATAACTTTCATTTTGGGGATGGGGGGAAGTGCATTATAACAAAAATAGAAAATAAAAAAAGAAAAAAAATATTTTCAATAATAATAATGAGAGAAAGAGAAGAGAAGAAAAGAAAAGAAAAGAAAAGAGAGAGAGGAGAAAAAAAAACCTTCAGTCCCTCCCCTCTTCATCTTCTTTCCTTCTCCCAATTGTCTCCTCTTGATAAATCCCATTTTATAACCTCTCACCACCCTTTCCTTTTCTCTCACCCTCTCATTTATTTGTTTCCCTTTTATTATTTTGTTTTGTCTCTTGTCTTATCACTGTTATTATCATTATTATTATTATTTATTTTTGGCTCTGTGCCGCCCCTATCCCTTTTTCATTTCAAAGAAAAATGTTATAATTAATGACGTAAGGTAATATGAACATGTAAGCTAAAAGAAAAAAAATCCGCCTCACAAACGGTTACACCGCTTCTTGCTTTTTTTTCTTTTTTTTTTCTTATCTCGCCTTCCTTCATTACCACGAACAATAAAATAGATTTCAGTCCATTTTCCTTTAATTTTTTCCTGTCACGCTTAGGGCGCCAAAGGTGCATTTTCTTTCTTTCACTGTTCTGTCCCTCCCTTTTTCTTTCCTTTTTTTATTTGCTCAGAACGCAGTCTGTGTTACTCCTTTTCCTTCAGCACATGTATCGAATTTTCCACTTGATCCGTTACATTCTGTTTCACTTCGTTTCCTCACCTTACTTCTCTTTTCCTCCTTTCTTCTTCGCTCCCTTTCTTTTTTTTAAAAAAAAGGGTTATTTCACCCTTCTCCGCGTTAGTTAAACTCTGTTACGCTACTGTTTATCGCACAGTTCCAGTAATTATCTTCACATTTTCCCTTGTTTTCCTCTGCGATGTAGCTCCGCACGCTAAATCATAATACAAGCTCCCTACTGCTTGCGTGTGCGCGTACACATACACATACAAATACAAATTAATTCCTGCCCCTCCCTTCCCCTTTTTCAATACCACGATCGGTACCATTGGTTCCATAAGGGTTGTAATGCCAGCGCTCCCGACCACCTTTACCGTTTCGAGTCACCACCACAATGTTTGGTGTCATGCCGCAACCCTGCTCAGCCAAGCAATCACCAGATGTGCTGGGATCGACGTCGAGCGATAAGTTGTCCGAAGGAAAGAACGTACTCGAGACCTGGCGCATGTGAATGTCACTTACCTGCCGTGAAAGCGAAAAAGGGATATGCGCCTGTCCACAGTCCACAACGGAATGAGCTTCGGTGCAGGAGCTGGGATCGCAGCATCTCACAACTGCGGGTTGAGTAGTAACGGAGGCATCTCCAAGTGTCACGCTGCGATTGGCCCCAAACAGCGAACCTGTTGGGCTTCCGGGACACGTCCAGCCACCCGAGACGGGAGTCGGTGCATCGCAGGCAGCCGCTGCTGCAGGTGGAGGTGGCATAGAGGTACCGGAGGCAGTCACGACAAAACAACCGCCGGAAGGTGAGGAGGAAGGAGGTTTCTTCCATGAACGCGGGCGCTGACCCAGTGTGAGGCCCCGATCACACCTCGCCACTTCCTTGCAGATGTGGAGGTAATTGCACTCCTCCGCGTAGCGGCAGCGATCCTGCACGTGTAGGCGGCAGAGCGTAATATCACCAGCCTCCAGCACAAGGCACGATGGGGGAGTGCCGAATGCACGACTTTCCCACTGAGCCCCATCTTGTCCCTCCGCTTGGGGTGTGGAATGAAAAAGAGCGTCCAGCAACCGCGAAATGGGAGTGGTGTAACTGAAACGGGCGAGTGGAATGTAGCCGCCTCCGTAGGTCGCATCCGGGACGTGAACCACAACGCGCGACATCCATGATCGGTTATCCAGGGCATTGACGTAATCACGGTCCCCATGCAGCGCACAGCATATGGGTAGATAGTCCACTTGACTTCGAAGCGCAGCCACAACGTCCAGCGCAGCATGCACCTGATGGCACTGTGTACCCTGCCGGCAGCGCCCATCCAGGAACAGCAAGCAAAGGCTCGGGATTGTCGTGCGTTGGTGCGCCCGGGTGGGGTACACGCAACTGAGTGGGATCCGTAATTTGCGCGTGGCGGGATCCACAACGACCATGCACTCAACACCTTTTTCAAAACACATGATATCCCTCCTGGTTTCGAGTGGCGAGGCTACGAGCTGCATAATTGTACCTTCGGTTGTATCTAAGGTCACCTTCACAGTCTTATTCGTTGCTCTTTGCACCTTTTTGGTGCTGGTTGGTGCTTATTGCTGTTTCGGTCTTTCTCAGGACAACCTACAGTCGGTGGTTCAACCCTATGCTATCCGACGAACTTATGTATTCTTTTTCTTTAGCTTGATTATTTTGGTTGTTCTCTGCTGTTGGGCTCTTTACTTTTGTAAATTCAAGCGCGTACGCGGCGGAAGCTGTGATTAATCACAACGAGATGGAGATAACGACAATAATAGTGATAATAACAAGAGGACGAGAGAAGAAGTGAAATGGGAGCAAGAAGTGTGGCAGTTAAAAGGGGGGAAAGGGGGTAACCAAGACAAATAGAGCTCCAGCGGGTTAGGAATCCAGCACCCAACACCTACACAACCCATCGCACAGCTCATTTCACGGATGATGAGGAAAGAAGAAGAAGAGGGAAACAGATAATGAAGAGAAAGTGGGGACAAGGCGGCACAAATAACAATGATAAAAAGGCAAAGAGTAAAACATTTGAAACGCCACAAATACATAAATATATGTATAAAGAAATACACATAGTTTAATAATAATAATATAAGGAGGTCATAGTACCTAGTCTATCACCACTTCACCAGCAACAGCCACCCACGCGAAATGTTTCAGGAAAACTGTGCACAAAGATCCGAACACACACATGCATCTGAATGAAGCTGCACACAGTAATATATATATACTTATTTTTTTTCGAAAAAAAAAGGGGAAACGCGCACCTATAAGTATTTGTGGTGGCGTTTGTGTGTGTTTACTTACCTTTTACCATCGTAACCTCCTCAGAATTCTATTACTCACCTTTCTGTTACCCCACGGGCACCGCGCAACCACTTGGTGATTATTCTCTCGTAGTCAGTAAGTCATCATTACTTCCGTTACCGCGCAAGAGCGTAAGAAAAAAAGAAAAGGACTTTCCCTCACACTTCCATTCCTTTCCTTTCCTTTTGGTTCCCTAACATTTCTTCCTTTCTTAATCTCTATTTCGCTTACGCAGATACATAATGCCTTAAATTTCCTTCAAAGCAACCCGATGCTACAACCAAGTCAAAGTAAGATGTAAAAGAACCAAAAGGCGGTAGACGGGGGACGGGAACTAAGATAGAGAAAGGAAATGAAAATGAAAATGAAAACGGGAATGGGAATGGGAAGAAAAAAACAAAAAGGGCAGCACAAACAAATAAATAAAAATAAAAAAGATAAAAATAAAGAAACAACCGGTTAAAGAGAGTCGGGTTTTACCTCCTTTCCTCATTTCTTTTTCAATCGACACGTATGCAAATGCAAGAATGTGCGAATGAAATTGGCCCAAAAGTGCTATCAGAAGCAATATGAAAACGAAAAACGGTCCCCGAGTAGAGATAAAACGGAATTACGAACAGGTGGGGAAAAGAGTGCAGAAAAAAAAAATGAACGCGTGTTCATGTGTGTGGATTGTCCAAAAAAAAAATGACGAAAACACTTCGGCTGGGTTGAGGGAAACAAAAAAGATATATATATATAACAATTATAACTATAGTAACTATAATGATAGATCATTAATACCTCCGACTGCTGCTGTAATAAAAATAATAACAATAATTATATTGAAATGAAGGCAGCAACGAAGTTGGGCAGGAAGAAAGGGAAATGGAAGAATGAATTTGAGAGAGAGGAAAAGAAAAGAGAAAGGCAAGCGCAATAAAAGAGACCTGGTAAATATATACATACATTCATATATATATATATATATTAAAAAATAAAAAAATAACCGGTGCATTGTCGAAACAAATGCCCATTCACTAGTTAAAAAAAATTTAAAACAGCAACAACACGATAGGTACAAAATAAAACTTAAGAAAAAGATGAAAAAGGAAGAAGGTGTAATGGAGGAAGTCGTCGTAATGACTGAGTGAATGAATAACCGAGGTTTAGAAAAAAAAACATGAATGAAACAAACACAACGCACCGACGACTCCCCTAACCGCACATACAAAAAAAACTACAAAGGTAAAGAAGAAGAAAAAAGCTGAAGTTGTACCTAATGAGGAAATTTTAAAAAATCAGTTAAAACATAATAACTGATAATATTTATATGGAAATCGAAATCCCCCACAAATGGTACATTAATATTACAGGGAAAGGGAATGGTTTTCAACAAAAAAAAAAGAAAAAGAAACGCCTCTCTACCGTATTAAACAAGGAACGGGATAACATCACATATGCACACATGTAAAGGCATCTCACCACTTTATTGTCACAGCCGACAAACTTATATCCATCCCACTCATTCACTCAGTCAGTCAGTCAGTCAGTTAGCCAATCATTCCTTTATTTACTCAACAGCTTCAAACAAACACGCGTAAAAACACGCGCCCACACATAGGAAATAAAGAAGAAAAAAAAAGAAATTCAGTTCGTCCGGAAAAAAAAAACAGGAACACACACCGTGATCCTGTTACTTCCCATTTTTTCCCCGACTCCAATAGATATTTATTTTCTTTAATATCTCTTGATATCATTTATTTTTTATATTTAATTATCAAAAGGGTAAAAGAAAAACAAGGAGGAGAAACCATGCGCTACCTCACCCCTCTCCCTTTCCTTCAGTGCCTGGTGGCACTGTTTGACGTTATACAAAAAATATGTTTTTCACCTCTCTTTATTTTTTGTCCCGCCCCTTCCCAGCTCGCCATACGGGGTACAATTCGATCAATTCAGAAGCACACAGATGGGGAGAAAAAGATGAGCAGGTGCAAACAATAATAAATTAAACAAATAAAACCGCGCCCTCAAGTCCACAGATACCGAACGAGAAGATTAAAAGGCAAAGACACGCGTATGCTTGTCAGCCAATTCTTCTTCTTCACTTTTGCAGTAGTTTCGTTCTTATATTAAGATGCCTCACCTGAAGGGGAAACAGATAAACGACAGGATACAACACAATGGGGAAGAGCAAAATAAAATAAATAGAAATGCAGCACAGTTAAGCATCACACAACTCTAATAATAATAATAATAATAACCATTATACTGCTGTTTCTTCCCACCTGTTTCTCCCTCACTCATTCCTATCAAATGTTAAGTTACCTACACATTCCTTTCTTACACATAGAAACAAATGACACATGCCCTTTCACACGTCAGTAAGTTTCTCCTTTTCTTATATATTTCTCTTCCATACCCTTTTATGTACAGTGAAACGCTTAAATACTTTCTTCTTTCCTTCACTTCTCTTTGCATCTCATTCATATGTTTCGCTGCTTCTCTCCTCTCTTCTTTTCTTCGGTTCACTCCGATATCAACGAAGACATCTACCAAGTACAACCCCACAGGACCCGAAATGAGAGAAAGCACAAATGAAGCGATAGAAGAGGCAGAGTAGGAAGCACAAAAGGTGAGTTCACACCCGCTTCACAAAAATGAAACATTTCTTTTTTTCTTATTTCGTATTATTCTCTACGACAGTATCCTTTACCCAAAAATAAAAAAAATACATATATATATTATTGCATAATAACAATAATATAATCCAAACATAAAAAGGGAGATTTACGCTCCTTCAACACCCCTCCCCTCCCCTCCTCACCCCTTACCATCATCCAGTAATGTCAGCATATGTACAAATACAACAGTTGTATTAACAAAAAAAAAGATGACAGCGATGCTAACATAAGTTATTTGCCGCAAGAAGGGAGTAACGAACGCATATAGCCGAGTGACAACAAAAATAACAAAAAAAAAATAGAAACAACGTGTTCCCACAAAAAAAAATGAGAAGGAAATATACAAGAGCTATAAGAGAAACATGGAAAAATTATAATAACAAAATAAAATAAAACGGAGAAAGATGCACTACAAAAGTTATAACCAAATAATAACGAAAGTGGTGGTATGGAAGGGAACTTCTTCACAATGCTCAATCGCTGATTCCTCCCGTTGGAGTCACACCGTATGGATTGTGTTGCCAGGCGCGTGCAGAGACAGACGCTGAAGACACCGACTCGACCGGCTGTGGAACTGATGACGAAGTCCCATTGGGGCAAAGGTGAGTGGAGGAGCACTCATCTCCGGGACAGAAATAACAATTAGGTCCGTCACTACCGTAACCGTTCCGGCTGCCGTACGCGTAACCGTTGCAACCGGAATAATTGTTGTAGTCGGCGTAATGGCAGTCGCTGCACGACCCAACGAATGCGCATGGTGCGCACCCAGACTCAGGTGAGCTCCAGCGATCCCAGCAGCCTCCGGCCCCATACATTGCTGCATCCTCCCTTGCTGCTGCTGTTGTTGTTGTTGAGGTTGTTGTGGAAGAATAGCAACGCGGAACTCCGGGGTGCCCTTGGACAAATCGGGGGGCGAGGGACGGCAATGGTGCAGCATCCATGCGACTTTCCATGTAGGCACCGGTGGGGTACCGCCCAGAAACCCAAGAGCAGTCGCTGTTAATATCCGACACGGCGTTATAACTCATTGAGCCCTCGTACGATCGAAGGGGGAATGGCGTCTGGTATTCAACCGTGGGGTATGAAAGGGGCCTTCCACGTACACGTTGTTGACGGGAGACCGAAACGAATACAGAACCCTTCTTTGCTCCTCGTGGGCCGGGTTCTCCCCCATCACGCGCCTGTGACGTGAGCGAGTAATCACCGCTGCCATTATTGACATCGACAACAATTTCTTTGCAGATATGAAGGAAGATGCACTCCTCCGCGTATCGGCAGCGGTCCAGCGTGTGAAGGCCACATATTTTAAAGTCACATGCGTTTAAGACCATCCGCTTTGGATGTCCCCCACCATCAACTGCCGCAACACTGACGCCACTCTCGAGGCGAGCGTTGACTTCCCTCAATATCCTGGAAATGGGAGTGGTGTAACTGAAACGGGCGAGTGGAATGTAGCCGCCTCCGTAGGTCGCATCCGGGACGTGAACCACAACGCGCGACATCCATGATCGGTTATCCAGGGCATTGACGTAATCACGGTCCCCATGCAGCGCACAGCATATGGGTAGATAGTCCACTTGACTTCGAAGCGCAGCCACAACGTCCAGCGCAGCATGCACCTGATGGCACTGTGTACCCTGCCGGCAGCGTCCATTTAAAAACAACTGGCAAAGGCTCGGGATTGTCGTGCGTTGTTGCGCCTGGGTGGGGTACACGCAACTGAGTGGGATCAGTAATTTGCGGGTGGCGGGATCCACAACCGTCAAGCACAAAACGCCCTTTTCGTCGAGAGCAAGGTGCCTTTCACCACCAGCTGGTGCGTTTACCGAAAAATAGCGATGAGATTGTGGATGGCTCATAATGGTGTCCCGGTACTGTAATGACCTCTCTTCCTGGCGTTCAGTTGAAACTCCTCTATGTTCTTTTTTCGATGGCTTTAGTACTCCTCGCGCGGTCTCTCCCACTCACTGATATATATATATATATATATTGCCTTGCTGAGTGCGCTTTGCTTCCTTCAAATTATGAGCTCCAACTATACGTGCGCAAACCTTGTCTTCCGGACTATTTTTTATACGAATAAGTAGCCAGACAACGTAACTAACTCTGTCTTTGTTCTTACCTTTGTTATGATGACTTGTGAACTTCCGTTAGTTGTTCCATTAGTTGAGGGCAGGGGAGATGGAAAGTATTTGAAATAATCTCGAGGCAACCAAGTGCAAAGTAATTTGTGACGACGACTCGAACAAGTGGAACTACACCGCTGCTCGCAGTGCTCTCGATTACACACCTATTTTCGCATTGTCGTTTTGTCGTTGTTTCAAGC
>NW_027123693.1:33941-34093 GCF_001457755.1 Trypanosoma equiperdum | reverse complement strand
ATATATATATATATATCTGTCCTTTGTTTTGCTCTCCTTGAAGGATCCATTAGCTGAGTCGGTAGATGACATGCACAGACTTCAAATAAACAAGTAAAAATAAATAATGGGGAATCGGATTTGTTTTTTACAGCCCGGCGGGAAAAAAAAGC
>NW_027123693.1:23941-33891 GCF_001457755.1 Trypanosoma equiperdum | reverse complement strand
AAAAAAAAAAAAAAAGACGAACAAACAACGCGAGCGGAGGGCGATAAGTGCAGAATTGGCATGCATGTGTTTGCGCATATATGAAACAAAAGAAGAGAGAAGTTGATTAGATGAAGAACGGCAATACGCAATGGCCACAAAAAGTTTAATATACCAAATATGCTGGCTTCATGCATTCAATATATTCTTCACCATTCTACCGCTTCTCTTCGCGCAGTACATATAATTCCGTCGCATGCGTACACTTCCACACACGATGTTATTGATCTCGATATTACAAGTTAACCACAAAAATAAGGGGAAGGGAAAATAAAAGCACGCGTATGCAAACACATACACATATATGTATATATCGAAAAGTTATTTTCAAAAAAATCATCAAGGGACATTTGCTTCAGTGGTCTCACATACAGTCCCTTTGTTTTTTCCCTTTTCCGCAGTGATTCTGTTTCTCGCTTCGTCCCAACTCGTGTTATTATTTTTTTTATCTGTGTTTTTATTTGGTCGTCTCCTTTCACCTTCTATTTGGGCAAGCTGCTTTTATTGGTACATTTTTTAAATTTTTTTGATTGTGGCTGCGGTGCCTTTTCTGTTTATTATTACTCTCTTTCCCTCACTCTTCACTCCCCTCTTCCTCATCCTCCTTAACGATTTATTTAATGCTCGCTGATTGTGTTGAAGACTTAAAGATAATATAAAACAATAAAATATAATAAATAAAAAAATATCAAGTGAATGCTAAGGGGAAATGGTAATTTTTTTTAAATTTTTTGCCTCTCCCTTCGGACTACACCACATCTGTAAAAATGCCGTAGTCCGCACCTTTCAAAGCCCAAAAACAAAAAACATATAATATATAAAAAGGAGAAAATAGTGTCGGATTTTCCGAAAAAATAGTGCGAGAAAACACAAGTGATTGGTGGTCCCCTTGTCTTCCTTTCTGTTTCAACCATACGGATGATTTTCTCTCACGTCGTTACTTCTGGTGTTTTGTTTTCATTTCTTTTTTTTTTTGTAAAGGAAAAAATAATGTGTGGGACTTTTCCATATTTTTTTCCATCCTTGTGAGTTTATCTTCACTTCATTACCTTCAAATCACTCTACTGGTTTTTTCCTTCAATCATTAAATAAAAACAAAAAAGAATTAAGGGGAGCCGAGGACGCAAAAACTTCACAAACGCATACAGTAATTTCTGAAAGAAATGTGCGCTCAGAGTGTGATACAAATGGCACGTTCCACACTGTCCTACATTCTCAAATGTAAAAAATAAAATAAAATAAAACGCGACGATGAGTTGAAGAAATGGTATGAATGAAAGGCAACGAAAAGAAAATGGAATTGAATAGAACGGGCGAGAGTGGAGCAAAACAAAAAAGAAAGTGTTCAAAAAGTAAGGACGCATATTTTATTATTTTTTTCCTCCCTCCTCCATCCCTCCGCAATATTCATCCCTCTTTTTACAGCACAATCCACTGTTGCGTACTTTCCGCATATAAAAGTCACGCATTTCCATCTTATGCTCCCTACTCCTCCTCATTATTTCATTGTGAACTTTCCATTTCACCTATCCTGTATGTTTCTCTCCACCACTTTTACTCACGCTGCAGGCCCGCACCCTCACACGCACACACATGTTCCTCTCCTCTTTTTTTTGTCTTATATTATGTTCGCTATTCATTGTTACACCGTTGTTTACTATTTGAAATAATAATAATAATAATGGTTAAAATGTACATATGTACGTATGTACATATTTTAAATATATTCATTTATACTTATTTTTAATTCACATACGTGCTTGCATGTTTGATCTTCAGCGTTGGAGCCATATTTTTCCAATCCGCATTATCATCCGTTTCTTCCACTGATGTTGTTTCCTTTTCTCCTCCTTTTTCGCTTTCCCTTTCGTTTCCTTTTTTTTTTCTTCTGTTACGCTCTGTTCTGTTCTGTACTTTGTTTGGCTGTTCTGCTTCACTCACCATCATGAAACCAAAGTTGCTCCACTTATTTCGTTTCACCTCTGCAAAATGTAAATAAATAAATAAATTTTCTTATTTGAGTTCAGTCATACCAGATGAATTACTGATTTAAAACGAATTTGGCCAACAAATGCCTGCCCGTCTCCCACATACTCACGCACATATACGAACATACGCAGTTGCCTTAGTATATATTTTGTCCACACACTCTTCTTCTTTCTTCTTTTTTTTTTGTTTTGTTTTTGCCATTTGCTTTACTTTTTTTTTTCAAAAAAAAACTATTTGCTCTCTTCATTGCATACACCCACCTATACACAATACATATATATATATATTAGTTTGCACCTGTATGTGGATTTAATTCGACACAATATAATTTATTACTTTCACTCTTCTCCCTGTCTGTACTCGTCACCAAATCGCTCGCTTCGCCGGATGCCGCTGTTGCCATTGAAATTAATATTTTATATCCTTTTCTTTCTTGTCTTATCCCCCCGTCCACACAAACACACACACACACACACACACCACCCTGCCACAAAATGCATCCCACACACAAAAAAAAAACAAAAAAAAAAAGAAAACACGAAAAAAGAAAAAGGGAGAGAGCGACCCCGATAATTAAAGTTAAAATCATTTTTAAAAAAAAGGAGTAAGACAGAAACACAAACATAAACATAATCCTGCATTATGCGCCTAAGGCCGTATTCGTCCATGATATGGAATATTATGGAGGAGGGAAGGAAAAACAAAGCAAAACAACATTCACAACAGACCAAAGCAGTTACGCACAGTAGCATGGAACCAGCGGGGAAAAGGAGGGTTTTAAAAAAACAAAAAAAAAGAAAAAGAAATACAAATGGAAAAATGAAAGAAAACAGGAAGAAACACAAAAAAAAAGGAACAAGAACAAGAACAGGGGAAAGGAGGGAAAGGATGGAAAGGAGGTGACTTATTCGGTCAATGACCGGGAAAAAAATAAAAAATAAGAAAAGCAAAAGAGAAAAATTAAAGAATAGCAAACAAAACAAAGAATGGAATGGAATGAGAAACGGGTAATGAGATTGGAGAGACACGAATATATTCGGTCACTTGACACCAACACCCGTAGGGGGTAAGGGGAATTTGATGGAAATTTGATGACAAACAAACGTACGAATGACTCGCGGTCAAAATAAATAAAAACGTTAAATGAAAAGAGGGTTAATAGACAAGAAAATAATTATAATCATAATTGTGCTAACAATAACACACCACCGATTTCATCACACCGGCCATTTCTCCCGTGCTCACACTCATGGCTTTCAACGGCGTGGAAAAAAAAAAAGAAAATTTTAAAGTAGAAATAAAAGGAAAGGAAAATAAATGCACAGATTGCATCCACCATTTGAGAAGACATCACGTTGACTCTTTATCTCCTTGTTATTATCATCATTTCATTGTTCTTAATAATAATAATAATAAAAGGTAAAATATGAAGAAAAAAAGTGGAAAGTGGTCCTTTCGAGAGTTAATTATCTTACATCTAAGTGTTCAGACAGCATAAGTTAACCACGAATTCGATGACGAGAAAGAAAAAATAAATAATGAAATGAAGTAGTTATTGCGTTCTTTCATAAATTTATGTATGCATATTCGATCTGACTTCATCTTCCTTAAATCTCTTTCTTCTTCTTTTTTCTTCCACCCGTACGCTCCCGTTCACTCCGCAGGCCCCTCGACCTTTCCACTGGTGTTATCGTTGCGGTTATTTTATTATCGTTATCTTTTTGTTCCGCTCAAATGGCGAAAAGGTGGTGCGGCAAAGAACAGTCAAAGATACAAATATTTATATTGTGTTAATTTTCTTTTTGAAATATATGTATATATAATAAGGTGTGTAGAAATCGTTTGTCTTTCCTTACGTTCGCATCACGGTTTTATTCTACATGGACATCTGTCGAGGAAGCGAGATACTAACGTGGTGGGAAGGAAGAATAAAACAAGAAAAGGTGGAACAAACGCAGAACCAAACAAAAAAACAAAGAGAAAACTATCAACCAAAGAAAAATAAAGGGGGAAAGAAAAATCATTATCACGAAAAAGCTGCGCGATCCGCGGCCCGATCCCTTTTCTTTAATTCTCCTCCCGCTCCTCCCGTTACGCCCACGGAAGGGTAAAATAAAAAATAACAAAACGCTGAGTGGCTGAGGGTGTCAAATGGGCGGGCTCATAATAATAATAATAAATAATATATATTTATATTTGATATTTGATATTTGTAGAAGGGGCTTGGAAATTAATAAAAGGTTGGGAATGGAGATGGAAAAAGAGGAGAAGGAGAAGGAAAAATAAATGGTAACAAACAAGTCGAGGAAAAGAAGTAAAATAAAAGAGTTTGAAAACAAAATAAATAGGGGGAACGTGACAGAGAGGAGAACGGGAAGATTAAATAAAATAATATCCATACGCTCTCTGTTTCACCTTTCCCCCATGCACACACACACACATGCATATATATCACTTTCTTTGCTTGCAAAATATATATCAATCCCACTGGGCAGGCCTCACAAACAACCACACATGGTAAATTTTTCTAGCATCTGTTTGGATAGCGGTTATTATTTTTATTATTATTTGTGTGTGTGTGTGTGCATGTGTGTGTAAAACCCCCTCCTTCACCACCGATAATTCACCTCGAGTCTCTCCATCATCCCACTTCCATTCCCCTCAGCCTCCTCCCACCCCCATGGCCTGGACGGCTGTTATGAAACATACCGATGATAGGAGTCCTCATCATATCATTTTCGAAGTGGGAGGAATGAGGAAATGAAAGGGAGGATGGAGGCGGCCAAAAATAAATTCAAAAAATAAACAAATAATCAATATTTATGGAGGAAGAATGCTTAAATGGAAAATAAAACCAAACAAAAAATATACAAGTATGTAGTCAAGTAAATCATTGCTTAAAGGGGGTGACCAAAATTTGTAAACTGCACCCGTGGCAGCGAAGAGAGAAAAAAAGAGAGTAAGCTGCTTCTGGGTGTCCCTTCCTCCAAATTTTTAAAAGTTCGATCGCTCAATAGCTTTTACTTCGGTTTAAATAGCCTATGTTTCTCATTTTCCTCTTTTTTTTTTGTCGTACTTTCCTTTTGCCTTCTTTTGTTTCCGATTTTTTCTTTCAGCTTCTAAAAATTTAACCTTTGTTCAAGCGACGGAGTGCGCCTTTGAGCCTTCCGTTGCCATTTACAGCCACCAAAACCCTTCATTTCGCCGCTCATTTCTCATTCCCTTCTCCCTCACTAATCCAGCACAATTCCCACGCAAGCATCGCTGCATTTTATGTGGTGCAGCTTCTGATGAGCAAAAACAAGCCAGCAGAGAGGGGGAAACTTCATTATTCAGAACGGGCAATGGAGCCTCAACCGTTATATATATGCGGAAACCATTAAGGGCTAAAGCTCAACGAAAGGACAACTCAATTAGCTATATTCCATTCACGGCCGCCCCCCCCCCACAGGGTCAGTCGCGTTCACAAGCAAAAGAAATACAAAGGAAAAGGAAAACGAGAAGAGAAAAAGAAAGTACCGACAGCCCTGCGACGCAACCATCCCTATTCCAATCGCCATTGTCTTGTTACTTTTTTTCTTTTCTTACCTCAAAAGGGTACGTGTAGGGGAACTTGTGAAGGCATATTCCCCTTGCCAGAGCCGTACATTGGCAAGCACAAGTTGCGAAAGCCGTCTTCCCGACCTGAGACGAAACAGAAGGGGCCGTACGTTTGCCCATCCGTTCCCATCTGCTGCTGCGCGCTAGCAACCGGTAGTCCCGTTGCAGAAATCATAGGATACATCACAGTTGTGGAAGGCACCAGAACTGTCGACGGCCAAACGGTATGTCCATTTTGCATTGGTTGTGGGCAAGGGGCTACTGATGACTGCTTCTGTGGAAAATACATTGCACAGCACGGCACAGACGGGGTGCTCACTTCCCTACCACTGATTGGGGTTACGCTCTGTCGATCGTTTAAGCTGAACTGTGACGGTGATGGCACGCTTTTCTCCTCGCTTGGGTCGGTGACGGGGAAAGCCACACCGTGCAGCCTCATTGTTGTTGCGAGGCCGTGTCTGGTTTCGCCGAGAGGGCCATCTTCATAAACAGGTGGCCTCTGCTGAACCAACACATTCCGGCAGGTGGTACCGTCTGAAGTGATCTGTCCAACCGTTGGCGACGCACGCGCCGAGAAGGTATTGGTGGAGGCAGAACCGTGTGAAGACAACTTCCCAGAATGAGTTCCATCCCTTTCGCTACTTACTATACTCCTTCCCTTATGCAAGTGGCTCATCGTGGGTGACTTTGAAGGGTGAAACGCCACAGTCGGATAGTTCTGCTGCTTTCTCCTATTCTGCTGCTGTGACAGTGCCCCCAAGAGGTCACCCGAAACAACTCTGTTTCCTGTGCTTTCAGTCTTTGTCGGAACCTTACACTGATCCTCACTGCCAGGGTCCTCCAAGTCTAGCTTTATAGTAGCGACCAGCTCCTTCAACACGTCTCGACAGATGTGCACATACCAACAGTCCGCTCCGTACCGGCAACCTCCCGGTTTACCGTGTAAGCGGCAGACAGCGCATGTGTTCAGTGAGCGGGACGCATTGTTCTTCAACACAAAGCGTTCCAACCCGTTGGTATATGCCACTCGACTCAGAGGTACCGCCGCGCCCTTTATTAAGATGGTACGATGGGCATTCGCTTCAGCGTCCCATTTGTTGGCGTTACACTCGCCATGAAAGGCACAACAGTAGGGAAGGCTTTCGTTTATTTGACGGAGTCGCTGCACCACCTGGGGGTCTATGTGCATTTGATAGCAGCTCGCTCCACGGAGGCAACGACCAGATTGGAAGAGAAGGCACAGACTCGGGAAGGAAACGCGGCCGCCAAGTGCTTTTGTAGGAATGATGGAGCTGAGCGGCACGTGTAGCTTGGACCGCTGCGGATCAACCACTGGAATTCTCTGCTCTTCGGTGGGCTGTTGGGGGCCTACTGTTCTACAGTCATTCAATCCATCAGGCGCAACTTTCACCTTGTCGATGGCGGATTCCATCGCTTCTGTAATTGGCGAAAACAAGCTCGGCGTAATCTGAGACATTCCAACCTTAACGGCGTCGTGGATCAAGGAACTCTGCACATCTTTCCCCTCCACCTCCCAGATGTTCGGGTTACACGTAACCGACCGCGTTTGCATAATGGTAAAGGGATCTTCGCTCTCTGCAGAAAAATCTTTAAAAGGTGATTCAGGCCGCGAAAAAACATGGGCAAGACAGTCATCTTGAAACTCCATATTATTCTTCTCCTGGTTCGGTAACGCCGAGTTCACCAAAGAAATGGGGAGGTCAATCGTACTGTTCACGTCACCACTTGGAAAGACAGAGGAAGTTAGACTTCCATCCACTCCCTCCCTGTTTCCAATACTCCTGGCGGCGGGCACTTCAGCTGCGTTATCTGATATCTCCCTCGTCGACACCGTTGCGTCACCCCAATCCGTAAGATGGATGAAGGGTGCAGACACACTCACTGCAACACTCCCACCTCGAGGCAATTGACTTGCGCAAACCCCTTTGGAAGCAGTGCGCCACGCACACCCACCGTCAATGGCATCCAGCTCAGAGGGCACCCCCATACACTCTCCGCCCTGATATTGTTGGGTTGTGCTACTGGATGGTATGCCAGCTGCGCGCGAGACATACGTGACGCTACCGGGAATGTTCGATTGTTCGGGAAGGAACATATCCGTGAAAATTCAAAAGTACTGGCTGGCAAACCACTGAATGCTTTAACACTCACAGGTTCTTGTCTTCTTGTTTTGGCCGCTTCAATAGGTATATAAACGTGTATAATATCTTTCTTTCCTTTCTTCTCCCTCAAACTTTAGCCTGGCTTCGACGACTATAAGCGCGTGGTAATCGTAGGTCTCTGCAGCGGTTTATACCCAGTGGGAAGTTAAAAGAGGAGGAAATGGAGGGAAAGGGGTGTAACAACAGAAAAGCTTTCCGTCGACATGGCAAAAGAAATAAGGCGGGGAAGAGGCAGAAGAACGGATGGGGTGTTCGACGTGCAGTTACAAAACACCACTCACAAAACGCTAGAAGTTGAAGGTGAGCCTTTCAAAATTGGCAAAACGGTGAGAACAAAACCTACGATCGGTTTAACGTCCTCCAAGCGGGATGACGGAACCAGCATATACACTTCAAAAAAAAAAAAAAGCGGCAATGCAAACGTAGAATGCGCACGTTAGCGGATACCAGTGGCCCCACACTCTGCACCAAGTTACCCTTCCACACAGAAAAATATTGCGAACGACAGGGAAGTCGCGCACAACGCCTGCCGGTGACGAGAAGGAAGGAGCGGTCACAATCCACACCGAACCGCAGGCAGAATTCCCACGGAGGTGCAAGAAGAGGTTACGAAAAACAACAATTACAAGAAAATGCACAAATCGTGTAAGGGGGATCGGACACCTTAAGCAGTCAGTTGCACTTCCGCACACACGCAAAAAAGGCGGTAGTGCTTTTGAGTGTACCATATATCACGCAACGTGTGAAAATTAATCAGTAGTAACCATAACAGCTCCCTTCACCATAGCACTGTCACTTCCAGAAAATTTGCCATCTGCAAACACAAGCCAAAAAGCAAACACATAAATATGGACATCACCGTACCAGCGTATTGTGATTAAACTGTCGTGAGCACCACTCCACCTCCTCCTCAGCAGCACGGAGGTCCTCGACATCCGCAGTCTCACTTAGGTTCTTGTCATCGTTTAATAGTCTGTTCGAGGATGCACCGGAAGCTGCACAGCCATCGCTAATATCTTCAAGACCGTACGTCTCCCTGTACCACTCGTCATAGCGTTCTGCATTAGGAGTATACATATCCTGCACTTCCTTGTTGGTCTCGAAGCACCTGCGCCACGCCGTACGCTGAGCTGTGGGGGCTGGCTGCGGAAGTTGTGCCACGTAACCCTGAGTTAATGGTTTGCTAAACAGGAAAAGAAAGAATGTCCTTCGGTGCATATCGTCTGGAATCGCGATATCACCACCCCTTCTGTATGACCAATCTATTCTGTTCCTTCCTCGTTTTCTTTTCGTAACAAGTTAAAAAATAGCAAGTGAGAAAACGGGGTCGCAGGGAAACGTAACTTTACGCTGTGAGACGGCAATATATAGGATGGAACTAGCAACTCAAACTCTCTCCCCACAAACCAACCTGTTGGGACCTAATCAACGACACTCTCAGTGTCGTGTAGGTTAACTACAAGAAAACAGCAAAGAGGGGAAAAAGCGAAGACCCGATACTATACAACTTGGACAAATACTTTGGCGTACTGCCCCCCCCGTTCTCATTTCCACGCACAAACACGTACATACCGTCCATAGGGGGAAATGTGAAATAGCGAACGAATTTTCATAAACGGTCCCGTGAGAATACATCACCCACAAGCCTCACGAGGCAAGAGGGACAGCAACCACTATGAGATCGTGGCAACCTTACGTAGGCGCTGCTTGCAACACACACATTACATAAGCAGGAACTCAGTTGATGGCATGCTTACCAGATCACCGAGGAATAAATTTATATAACATCGCGGGGGCACTTTAAAGAACGAATCCACTACAATGAACGATATCAAACGTCGTGCTGCCTCACCCACTCCGTCGGCGGCACCGATGCGGAGTAAAGGGGTTAACTATAATCCCACAGGTGGAGAGAGTAGACGCCGACCGAGCGCCACACCTTGTACAAGTATGTGGAGTATAACAGTCCTACCAACAGCCCACATGCTGGCAACTTGTAATCGTTATCACTGGGGCGTCAGAAACGATCAAAGCTCCTGGGACTCACCGAGTTGCCGAATGTGTTAATCCTTCCTGTCAAACGAGGCATAAAGTACATGTCGTCCGGACACCCAAAGGACCTTGTAGAAAACAAAGAAG
>NW_027123693.1:0-23918 GCF_001457755.1 Trypanosoma equiperdum | reverse complement strand
CCCCCCCCCCCCCCCCCAGCGCGGTGTCACCTTCGTGTGGACGATCTAACGCCTTCAAAAAAAAAAAATAGATGATATAATGAAACGTAGTAAAGTATCAGTGGACGAGTCTCACCCATTTTCAAATATAGTCGTCCATTGCACTTCATAATAAAACATCCCCAAGGTAAATTTAAAGGGAAAAAGCACCGATATACGCGAATGTTTTATTCCATCAATACGGGAAAAATAAATAAGGGGTGCACAAGACAAAAGAGAAATACATTTGGTAACGATAACAAAGAAAAAGTTATGATGAAAAACCACTCGCGCGCCCACAGCCAACCTTAAAACAAGCCACTAACGCGGATCAAAAGGCGGCATTTCATACAACATTAAGTATGTCATACAAAACAATTATTGATTTGGTAAAGGTATGTCTTCCTCCGTGCACTCAAGCTTGTCGAAGTTTTCGGCAGCACTCGTAGAAATGTCAAGCTCAATTTCTGTCACATCTCAAAACTTGTAAACCATAGCCTCTGGGTAGCCCAATTCCTTCAGATACCCACTAAGAGGACCTTGTGAACGCCCTTGCTTCTCTCCGCTGATTGTTTTCATAAAACCTGGTGGACCACTAACAAGCAATATCGCCTTGTCAACGCAGTTAGGACTGGGCATCGTCTCTTCGATAACTTTTTTCGTTATATGACCCCTGTAACCTCTCCAATACCAAGGTGGTGACGTCAGCGAATGAAACACAAACAGCTTACCAGGGTTATCGTTGGCCAACTGACCGAAGCGATCCGCCAACAACATTTCCGCCTTCGAGTGGTTGGAACAAACCAATGAGAACTTTGTCGTATTAGAGGGCCTTCCGAGGAAGTTACGGGCAATTTGATACATTGGAGTAACACCAGTACCCCCAGCCAGCATACCAATGTGCTCATACTGACCAGACTTAATATCCATTGTCTTCCATGGGCCCTGAACTTCAATCGAGTCACCGACCTTCATGTTGTGAAGGTGCGATCCCATCCTCGAGTTGGGATATGACTTCACCAGTAACTCAAAACTTCCCTTGTCGGATTCCAGGTTCAAAGGGGTGTATGGCCGCACAACTTCCTTCCCCTTGTCGTCCACATACCGCAGAGTTATACATGATGGCGCTTCGAAATTAAGCTCCATATCCTTTTCAGGAAGGGCGAAAGTGAAAATCTTCGTGTCATGTGATTCATCCTGTACACAAACCAGCTTATACGAGTGATATACTGACTGGGAAAAGGGACTTTTTGCTGCAGCCTTGGCCTCAACCGCTCGATCAACTTTAAAATATCCAGAGGCAACCATCCCAGTAACAGCAGCAGCTGCAAATACCTTCATCTTGAACCCTTTGCTTTACCGATTACAAGCAACAAAAAAGTGCTGATGAGAGTTGTGAGGAGAAAAAAAGTTGACTGCGATTTTCCGCAATATAAAAATATATAGGTTTCAACCCACACTATGAGAATCTAAAAGAAACTTCCGGTATTCCTAAGTGTATATTACAGCGACAACACACCTTTCCCTGTAACCGTCGTTGATCCTTCACCAACTATTTTTAGTGACGTACCCACAAATCGCTCACTCCTTTCTCCTGCCACGATAAGTCAAAGAAAAAACAACGGGTGGATTACCAACCCAGCCCACTATATTTCTTTCTTTTTTTTCTTTTGACATGAAGTACTAGTTGAAGTACCCCCTTAAAGTCACCGGCATGGTGGTAAGTGGTAGATCTGTGAGAAGAATGCCATATATAATTTGGAAGATCCTGACTACCTACTGCAGTATGAAAGACAAAACTAAATTTTAAACACCATTTTCTGTATGTAACCAAGTTCACTTAATACACCTTTGAGGTCACCCTGCTCGGCCGGGCTGGTACCATTCTCTTTATTCCCCGATATTGAATCCAAGAATGGAGGCGGCCCAGAGACAAGTATGATAGAATCCCCGACACGGTTTGGCGCTGGCATCAGCGCTTTGACCATTTCCTTGGTAATGTGTCCGACCCCACCCATCCAGTCCGAAGGCGCCTTGGATAAAACAAAGTATGGCGAAAAAAGTGGGTATGTCTGCATTAGCTCATTCAGTTCATTTCCCAAAAGAACGTCCTCTTTGCGAGTATTTTCATAAATCAGTGAAATTTCTGTTTTGTTATTCGGTGCCCGTAATACATTCCTGGCGACCTGATAAACGGGGGCGATACCAGTATCACTCGCTAATATGCCAATCTTTTTATATCGATTGGATTTTATTGGTACTCGCACGAACGGTCCCTTGAACTCCGCAGCGTCCCCTTTCTTAAGGGAAAAAAGATAATTTCCCACTTTCGAATTCTGGTAATTTTTCACTAATATTTCAAAGTAACCACGCTGATTACTACTGTTGATGGGCGCAAAAGGACGCATAAGAACACTACCATCTTTACCGACGTGCCGCAGTTCCACGAATGACAATACCTCAAGGTTCAAAGACATGTCGGCCTCCGGTAACGCGAAACGAAATACTCTCGTATCGTGTGACTCATCATAAAAGTTCATCAGTGTATATTGACGGAAATCCACATGTGAAAACGGACTTTTCGAAGCTGCACAGTTCACTGAACTAAAGTTATACCAACTTGATGCAAAAGCACCCACTGCGGAGGCAAACAGAGCTTTCATGGCACCTTGCTTAAGGAAAAGTGAGGAGATATGGGGAAAGTGAAACAAAATGAGGTGGACCAAAAAACACAAAGCGCTGCAGTGTAACAAAGCAAATTGACAATGAATTCACAGCCCTCTGCTACCCGCACAAAATTCAACGGCATTTTCACCACCAATTTTTCTTCGAGTTACGTCGTCCTTGTATGCTAAAACAAAAAAGCTGGCTCAATCGGTTACCTCATGCACAGCGTTCAGCTATTAAATGATGGGGGAAACCTAACTCAACTTCCAGAAGCTTTTTTAGTTTTACCAGCCAGTTGCCTCCAAGGTGAACCTCCAAGGCTATTTTTGTCCCTGGTTTCAAATTTTGCATTCCTTTGGACGGGTCAAAAATACTACAAGAAGTAGAAAACTGATGTTTCCACTTATTTGAAAGAGAAAAAAGATCAAAACCAAAATCGTCAAGGTGTTTAACTGCAGTTACTATCTTGTTTCCAGAGCGTTTTTCGGTGTATATTAAGACCTTGGGTAGTGTACCTCTCTTAGTAAGCTGAGTAACTGTAGGGGCTGACGACGATCCGCCAGTGATAACCGCACTCGTCTCAAGAGTTATTTTATGAACAGGCACGAAGAGTTTCTGCAAAATTAGCTCTTCCAGCTCAGTAATCGGAATTTCTTTGACAGAGCCCCTAACCAAAGGTCCAAGAAACTCATCTAGCAACACACAAGGAATCCCTGATCGATCCCCCGAGATGTTTAAAATATTTTTAGATGAAATGTAACTTCTCAGCATATCGCATAACTGTTTCTTCGAGTACAAGTCATCTAGATATTCATCATCATCACCGCTACCTTTATGATTATCAAATTTATCCGACGATCCATTGACTGTTCCGGAAACAACACCACCTTGTTCAAGAAGGATCCCAGTGCACAAGAAAAGTTGTATGTTCAACAAACTTCTTCCCCTCGGAGAATAAAGAGCTTCTACCGATTTGATACGACGCTGAAGCCCCTTCTTTACGCCACCTCTAAGCGCTTGTTGTTCCAGCACTAGACGTTCCTCCTCCTTCAACGGTATATGAAAAAGTTTCAAAAAATCAGCATAACTTCGTCTGTGGGTTCGATAGAGATCACTCTTTTTATTTACGGAAACGATAAAATGTTCTCCCTTCTTCTCTTCGGAAATTATCAAGGTTTCATCTCTCACTGTTAAATAAGACAGTGCTTTCCTGTATTTTGTCCCTTTAAAGTCGAAACGCATTTGCACATTCGGAAATCTTGGATAGTTCGAGAGCAACAGGGGCACAAACTCGCCAACGGGCAGGGGAAGCGCTGACACGTTGAGCTCCCTTATCGCCTCACAAAGTGCAAAATCTAGTACATTATCCTCATCCTCCAGTAAACTCAAAGCAGCTTTCATTACACGCTCATCCTCACAGGAAGCGCCCGCTGCGTCATCTGTCAAGTCGGCCTCTCCGTTGAGACTGGTTTCCCCTCTAGTTCTCTCACAGACAGGGTGCATTTGAGAAGATACGATTTCAACCACCTCAGAATCACGAAATGTTGAAGGAACAACAGATATTGAAGAAGAGCAATACTCATGAAATGCATCGAAGCACAAATTCCACAAGCCATCCTTGTATGAGTGAATAACGTACACACCCTTTCCTCGTTGATTAGAGCCTGCCAGACCATCCGTTGCCAATCCAACAGCGTATGGAAAGAGGTTGCCAAGAGAATAAATAAATACAAGATCACCTTTGCGGACAGGTGTATCGGTCTGGGTTCTCCTTTCAATAATTCCTGGTAACATCAAATGCGCCCCAGAAAGTATAAATCTGGACGTTGGTCCGTGACAGAAAACCCGCGCACCAAAGAGGGAACCAAAGTCGGTGTCTTCTTTTTTGTAATAACACCTCATCAACGACAGCATGAACAGTGTAGGTACGATAGTAAATTGATTTTCCAAACAAACGCTATCCGCATCCTCAGACAAACGATTTACCGATATCACCAACGGTACCTTGTTAATCGAGTAGAGTACTGCGGAACCGCCACCTGAAAACTCCCAGAGGGTGCGGACGACGGAGTCATTCCTCCTCCAAAAAGAATCAAGACAACTTAAGTTATCTTCCCCGACAATGCCATAGATATTATCCCATAAACATTTGGACTCTTTCTTACTTACAGAAACTTGCCCTTTCACGACATATTTCTTGTGAAACATAACTTTTAACAGAAAAAAATAAAAATAGGTGACGAATACAAGCAAATAGCAAAATGTCAATGAATCTATCGCGGAAAATATCAAAAATAATTCACTTCTATGATAGTTACAATGAGCTAAATACACACAGGCAAAACACCTTCGCATTCCTGCAAGACAATATTTCCTACCACGAAATTCCCGTAATCAAGCGATGTACGGGACGGTGGAAATAAGTTTTATATGCCACATCAGATGGAAAGCTACGAAGCGTTCTTTTTCCTGGAATTTCTCCCTTTTTTCATCACACCTTTTGGCGGTTGAGGCACCCTTTTCTCAAGTATTTTGTCAAGAACTCTAAAAAGTTCCTCGGGGATATCATCGTTTTGCCGAAGCCAGAGAGTGTGTAAACTGGTATTGAACTCTTTCACATCGCTCTCACTTTCTTGTAAACCTTCCATGATGTGGCCAAAAGAACTTTGGCGCTCCTTTTCGCTGCTCTCCGACTTTGCCGAAGTAAACTCCTTCAAGGAAGACTCTAAACCCTTTTCAGAACCAGTGTACAGCGTAGTTCCTGCAGAAACAGCATCGCGAAGCTCAGGTGAGAGCAAGTCCACAACATGTTCAAGTGCAGAAACTAGTTTGTAAGCACCAAGGAACGTCAGTCGGTTTCCACGTAAGTTTAATGTTTTAATCTTTGATGAGCTTGGAAGCGAAGAAGCGAGCGCCACCGCACCAGCATCATGTATACCGTTACAAGAAGCATGCAGAGACTCCAAATTCCCAATACATTTAGAGGCAGCAACCGCTCCCCTATCACCAATGTAGTTCCCATTGACATTCAAGTGTTTCAAACACCTGTTACGTTTGATACACGAAAAGAATCTAACGGCCCCTTCCTCTTGCATATCACACATAGACAAATCTAGGGAAGTAACGGTGTGGTTCAGTATCAACATTCGGCCAATATTAACGCATTTTTCGGGCCCCCAAAATGTTGAGGAGCAGCACAATTTTATTCCCCATGGCTCTGGGGGGTTCAAGTATCGGTTGCAAGCTATGGCAGCCTCCTCGCTGGGTCTCAGACGCCATTTGAAACTGTTTGGAGCATCAGGGTCTGGGGGTGCTGTGCTTCCCTCAATCGTTTCAATCGCCCTCTTGTACACAGATTCAACTTCTTCTATCATTCACCTAAAACAAGTAAACAAGGAACAGAAAGACTAAATTGTTATCTTCATGAGCAATAATAATAATAACAACAAAAGGTGGTACCCTAAGCGTAAACCTCGTTGCTCTCCACCACACATACACAGAGAAGAAAATGGCGATGGCGGGAAGCAATCACAAGATGATCTGCCTGTGGCTGACACCATTTCTTAGACCCAAGTAACGGATACGCTAAATCGACAGTAACAACAGCAAAAAGGGAAAGAAAAAGAGAGAGATCTTGTTGAGCACAACGCATCTTTTACCACTTATCAGGAGGCTCTCCCGCACCACCAAAATCCCACGACCTTACATTCCCGGCCCGATCCGGGGGACTGGACAAGGACGAGCACGGGAGCCTCAATCATCCACTTTCCCTTCAGCGGAGACAGAGTTGTGAATATTCAAAATGAAAAACGAATCTCAAACTTGATATACAGATGCGGTCACATGCGCATGTGAGCATGAACGTCTGCACATATATGCAAGAAATGTAGACAAATATTTTGACGAAAACAAGGGGCGCTGACAGCGATTCGAGGCCACCAAACCTCACAACAAACGACTGTCGATGCGCGGAAAACGGCAAGAACCAGTGCGAACACACGCGAAACACGCCACCCGCGCCACAAGGCCAAATAGGCACCCATCCCCGGAGAGGCACGACTCGCCCAACGGATCACGGACCACACACCCTCAGGGGAAACCGCAGTTAACTAGCCGTTCCGGCCAGGTGCCAACCACAGCCGCGCCACTCAACTACCAGCGAGGATGCGAGCAGAAGAGGTCACACAAGGGGAAGGCTGTACTAACGCAGCAAGGGGGCGTGGAACGCACTTGCAATCGGGAAAGCGTCTGCATCAGCAGGTCCCCGAATGTATGCGCGCGGGTACCCAGTAACTGCTAACGTTGAACCTGTCCCTCCCCCTCCTTCCGACTGAAAATCGAAGGGAAAGGGGGTAGCGATCTCTGGTAAATGAATCGGGATACTCGAGAAACGGTCTTAAAGTGGCCAACGAAGCATCGCAGCCAGGTATGACAAAAAAGATTGAGCTCAGTCTCTCGCAAGCGCGGTCTCCCCATCAAACTTTCCGCGTACTCCAGTGACAGTGGTCAGAGAACATCCACCGAGAAAGGGGCTAAGTAAACACGGTTGTGAACCCGAAACCGTATGAGAAACCATCCACAAAAATGCCGCAAATATCAAAGACAGAATTTCCAGGGGTGAGGAGCCGTGAACCCCGAGCCGCTTACAACAAGGAAACCGAAGTTGGCATCAAGCCGATTGCCCACACGAGCTGCGCCAGCAAGAGAAAATGTATATGAATGGGGATTGCAGAACCACAGTACACTGGTAATTCCAGCCGCTTCCACGTGAATCCTGGGTCCGGTTCGCTGCCTGTGTGGAGAGAGCCAAGGATTAGCGGTGCTTCCCACCTGGGGGGAAATGGTCTCCTCCCCCCTCGGCATCACACGGTGCAGGGGCCTGCCACGCCTTCGTGCGACACCGTTTGGTCATTGGCCCCTGGGTACGTGCCAGCTTGCATCCAGAAGAAACTCTGTAGCAAAAAGGAAGAAACGCTTTCTGGGCTGCATAACTGCCGCATGGGGCACGGCATAATACCTAAAATATTTTGAGAGGGGCGATAAAATACCATTGTTGGGGGTGGGGAGCAAGCAAGCTCGCAGAGGTGACACCATTCCGAACAGCAACCGTGAGAAGTACCCTCTGTGAGTCGGTCAAAGCTGATTTCCAGGAGAATAGAAGATAACATGGAGTAGTTGCTTCCATTAAGGCGATTGTGGTTCATACCAGAGCAGCAAGCGGCAGGCGCACAGGCTTAGACGTTTGGAAAAGCAAGCTGGAGGAATTAGAAAGCAGCGGCTGCCTTCATAGATCATGAAAGAACGGCCGGTTTAATGGATCATGGGCGCAGAATTGCAGTCCCGAATTGCCTCAAAGGGCGTCCCTACTTCACAGGATATATAGAACAGTTTCCACATAATCGAAAATTGGAAATGAAGATGGGAAATGTGTAGCCAGGAGACTTCTTCGATCTTTGCGGTGCGACACAAATTTGTCCTCGGATCACTTCTGCTCACTGTGATAATGGACGAACCAGAAGGGGTGCCGACCGGAGCGCCGGGTATATAGGCATAGCTTCTTTGCAAGCAATCTAATCATCATTCGCCTTGGCGCAGGTATAAAAAGATAATTTCGGCAAAAAAAAAAAGGGCGGCGGAGGATCCACAAAAGAAGTTGCCAAAGTGAGGGCCATCCCATGCTCTGTGTAGAGATTGAAGATGAAACCGCTAAGATCAATTCACACCACTCTTCGACCACACAAAGAAACTTATGCTGCAGCGTATGTTTCTGGTAAATTTTTGCCTCACCTTTGTGTGAGAAGATTCAATAACGCACAAGTGTGAGAACTGCATACACGAAAACTAGTTTATAAAGCCAACGAGTGGGGAAGACGTACCAAAAGAAGTTAGTCTCATTCCAATGGCAGATCATTTATTCAAAAGGGTGCCAGGCCCCTGTATATATATATATATATATCCGGAGGAGGAGAGGCAACTTCGAGTGTCCGCAAAAACAACTTTACTCGTAAGAACGATAGGTGTTAAAGTAGATTCAAGGGGGAAAGAGCAGATGCCGCAGAAGATTAAAAGTATAAACAAGCAAAGAGGAGAGTGAGGAACCTTGGATGATACGCCTACCAGGGTTGGAAGCACTGGATGGCAACGCCAGACAATTCTTCGGGAGCTGCGAGGCCACATTGTAGAGAAACGAAGGACGAAAATACGCGAAAAGGCGTGTTCCGTGGACGCTTCGATGGCGACACCGCCATACAAGATTGCGGAACCAGCAGTCCCTCACCTCCCCCATAAAATCTAACATAAGCGCGTTCATTAGACGGTGTGGCGGAGTTGCCGGCAGGGGGCTTATTGTAGGGAGTCCATGCACATCCGCTACAGTGGTCACCTGTGAGGGTACTAGGCGAAGCATGTGAGCCGAAAGCGCTGTGGAAGGGGATCCGGCGCTTTGTGGAGGCCTACCGCGTTTCCCCCGCCACGTTTTTGAAGTTTAATTTCACAGGTATGGAAGAAGAAAAGCCGCAAACCCTTTCCAAGGTTTGAACAAATACAGGTTGGAGGGGCTGAGAATCACCATTAGCTGGAAAAGTAATGTCTGAGACTTCCGCTGAAGCAGAAGTTGCTGTAGACGCCATCACTCCGGGTACAAATCGGCTTGGCAAAGGAGTTTGTGTAACACCAACGTCCCAGAATATAGCGTTGCTAAGGAAGTACAAAGCAAAAAAAAACCGGTTTTGGGTGGGGCTGAGTTGTAAGGCGGAGAGTGCTCTTCGCTTTCAGCGAATAGTAGACGGAGTGCTCACAATGGGACATGTGAAGATGGAAGGTGTGTTGAAGAAAAAGCAAAGGAAGACGGGGAAACCATCGAGGGTAGTTTCGGAAAGGACTGTAAAGACATGTGGAAATTCTGTATCCGACAAGATTGGAGGACGGAAACTGAGAACAATACGCCATTTCTTTAAACACGAGTAGGTGACACCAACCTAACTGAACTGAGGCACCGCTTCCCCTTCGCGCTTCAGTGACTAGCAACCTACCCCTGTACATTTCGCTTGCGGGTGAATGGTGCCTCTCTTCCTCTCCTAAAAAGAAGAAAATGCTCAACGCCTGTTTGCAACTTTTGGTGGCGGTTCACGACCATTGAAAGGGTTTGCTAAAGTTTACTCCGCACTACTAGAAACCTTTTTAAGTGTTTTTTCATTCCTCCGAAACTATTTTTGTTTCTTGAGCTTACAGTATGGAAGGTACAATCCATTTTTTTCCAGCATTCACCAAGTTTGGCCGCTGTTGCAACCTATGCGACGCCGTTTCTGACAACTGTTTTGGGAGGTAGTATGTTCGCAGAAAATGTTCCTCTTTCCCCGTTGACGCCGATTGTTTCAATACAGCGGTGACTGTCACCGTGTCCTAAGTGTAACCTAAGCAGTGGCGTTGTCCTTTGCAAGCCTTAGTGGAGTTGGTTATTGAGTTGAGCCCCGGAAGCCAGTGGTGTATGTGCCGTTAACGGGCCTCTTGATTGAAGTGCTGCCGCGCGTCGTCCTTACGGTCGCCACACTGGTATGCCTTAGGTCTCCAGCTTGCTTGCGTAGTGGCTAGGGGGGCTCTGACGGTTTGAGCTCTGAATATTGTTGGAAATTGGGTAGCTTCTCTCCCTTCCCCCGCCCCCCTCCGAGTGAGGTCGCTGCAGTTGAGCCGGCTCCCCCCAGAGAACTTGAGGTCGGCCACGGACCCCGCCGAAGCCGATTAAAAGCCTTTCCCAGAAGGTGCGTCAGCCACATCGCGAGCGGGCGGGGCTAGCGGCAAGGTGAAAAGCAAAAAGGGAGACGGCACAGCCAAACTTTGCGTAACACGGATAGAGACCCGGCGTGCTAGGCATCTCCCTCGGACATTTGAGGCAGAAGTATTTTTTTAGAGGTGCGGACCGTTGGTTTCCGACGAAACAGGTTGGTCTTTATATCCTCTCGCGGATGGTTAGTAACTCCTCCCAGTTGTGTGTAGCTGGTTTTGCGTCCTTGATCACTGTTTTGTGTTTTTGGTGCGCTCGGTACGCCGATCAGGAAGCCCGGAGGCGGCGGTGGTGGCAGTTTTTTCTGGGGTTGATCACCCCTTTGAAGGTTCGGGGGCAGTCTCGCTGCAACAACTGTGTCCTCAGAAAAAACGGGGTCCGGCGGAGGTTGACCCTGGCGGCAGCCTCTATACTGCTTCCCGGCCGACAGGGTGCTGCGTCATTATTGCTCGCTTTTTTTTTTTTTGGGGGGGGGAATGACGTTTCTGTTTTGTCTCTCTCTTTTTTTTTTCGGATTTAGCAGCGGTGCGTTGTGCCGCCTTGGGGTGGTTTGCCGCGTTCACCGCTTTCAGGGCCGTGACAGAGTTTAGATTGAGGTTGGGTTGCGCGCGCGTACCTCACTCTCCACTGCCCCTGCGACGCAGCTGCCTTGCTAGTTCCTTTCCTTTTCGTTTTTGTTTACAAAAATGACGTCGCCACAACTCGGGTGAAATCAGGCTCCAGCCGACAGCCCCGCGCTGCGGGAGATGGACTCTCCGCCCCCTTTCTTTGTCTAAGGGGCGGCGGAGGCGTAGTGCCTGTCGTTGGCAGGTTGACGCGTGCAAGGGGAAAGCCGGGCGGTCTCGTTGATGTGCGCTGACGTGCGTTCTCTGGGCGCTATCCGCTCTCTGGCAGTAGGGCGCGCACCTTTCGCTCCTGCAGGAATTTTCTGTTGCTTTAAGTTTTCAACACCCTCCTCACTTCTCACTGCTTACCCACGCGTTTCTTGTGGGTTATGGATGAAAGGAAGCGGTGGGAGAACTGTAGTTATTTTATATCTGTGTGCTGCGTTTCCTATATTCTGTACCTGCAGGGCGGCGGAGGGATGTTTGAGGACGCCGATTCTCCTTCTCTTTGCCGCTACCTTGTACACTTTCAACTATTCGCCCTTTCTGGATGGAAAGACGTAGGAAACCCCATTTCATCTGTTATGTTTTGGTGTGGTCTTTTTTTGTTCAGCACCCGTTTAGTAATTGTTCCGAATCCTTGTTTCTTCGTAGGGTGCGTCCGGACGTTTTACACTTTATATTTGTAGCCCTTCATAATTACTTGTCTGTTTCCTCGCCTCGTAGCGTAATTTGTGTGTAGTGTGCCCTCGCCGATTTGACATGCTCTCCTTCTCGAAATAGAAGATGGAATACCAAGGTTCTCCACAGCAAGAGGAAGGCGACGCTGCGCTTGCTAAGCGCCTCCACGAAGAGTTAAACGGTTCCGAAGCCTCCGGTCATCAAGAGCCAAGTGACCAAACTGGAGGCAGGCGACAGGTGGAATGCCCTATGTGCTCATCGGTAAGTGTTGTTGTTGGTGCCGCTGATGGGGTTCAGCAGGTTTGTGAGCGCTGTAAAGCCACTACTCACGGTGGTTTTGCAAGTGGTGAGGATAACGAAAATTATAGTATGCAAAAGCTGTTGTTGTGCAATATTTGTCAATCCTACAACAGGGTTCCAAAGGGTACATTTGATGCCATCCTCTGCGGAGCATGCGGTAATCAATTGAAAGCTGGGGGATCGGTGACTGAGAATTTGTCACCCGAAGATACACGGGTTCGGACGCAGGAAATTCGTGTGCGGTGCCCTAAGTGTTCTAGTATTAACACGGTAGAGGCCAACACTGATGCACTTAGTGTTCGCTTTGAATGTGGTTCGTGCCGATATGCTAATGAAGTTTTTTTTTAGTGATTAGGTAAGGGAAGATGTAGCGTTTGTCTTCTAGATACTCCTGTGCTTGCGTAGGTGTTTTAAACGAAAACACACAGAACGGGGGTTCATTGCATCAAATTTACCTCAATATTGTGTAACCACAACGGTACTTGTGAGTGTACGCTGACCACCTTAAAACCTTATCGTTTGTTGGAAATCTGTTTAAATATTTGTAGTGTAGAAGGTGGAATCTCGCCTGGGGCACTTTTTGACGCTTGTAACGCTGTAGAAGCTGCGCATTCCATGGGAATAGTAGGAGAGTATGAAATATTAGAAACTCTAGGAACTGGTGCATTTAGCAAGGTAAAGTTGGTGCGGCACCTACCCACGAATGTGTATTTTGTTGCCAAGATCATCCAGAAGAGCAATCAACAGGTAGAAACGGATGTCAGACTGGAAATATCGATCCTTCGGAGGTTGAGACATCGCAACATTGTGCAACTAATAGAAATTTTGGAAAGTTCTAATAACTATTACATCATACTGGAACCCGTCCTTGGTGGCGATGTTTGCAGTCTTGTATTGTCCCAAGAGGGCGGCCTTGCCGAAGATTTTGTTGCCAACCTTTTCTTCCAGCTCGTGGCAGGGTTGCGTGCATGCCACCAAAATGGAGTTGCTCATCGAGACTTAAAGCCGGAAAATTTGCTGTTAACTGGAGAAAAAGTACTGAAGATATCAGATTTTGGGTTAAGCCGCCTGCACAAACAAAGTAATTTCCATGCGGAAGCGGAAGAATATGCTCATACTCTTACAGGCACTTTAGCGTACGTTGCGCCTGAAGTCCTTGATGGAAATTATGATGCATTTAAAGCAGATATATGGTCAATTGGATGTATACTTTATGTTATGCTTACGGGTCAGTTCCCCTTCGGCCCCACAACCGATGCTTGTGAGCTCGGTGAGCGAATAAAAGATGGCAGGGTCTGTGAAATGCCCAAGTCAGTTAGTGAAAATGCACGGGAGTTGACAATGTGGCTATTGTCCCGTGATCCGGCCAGTAGGCCTTCACTGGATGAGGTGGCAACTCACGCATTTCTTAGACAACATGTCCCTGCGAAGAACATTATGGCACTTACACGTAGTAGACAAGCGAAAATATTGGCGCCCGACCCCTCAGAATTTAGTAGCGCAATACCGGAGGAGAAACAAGTTGCAAACAGCTAACTACCTTGGGTGCATAAGGTCAACTAAGAGTACTTTTTGTGGCAAGTGCTTTCGAGAACTGCCGGAAAGGGGTTTGACATTCTCATATGACAATTTTAAGAAGCTGATTACCCGTGGTATTTTTTAAAGGCACAACCCTTATATGAGAATACTGAAACAATGCGGTCCTGTTTACTACGCAATTCTGTTAACGCGCCTGGTGCACGGGGAAGGGGAGCGAACGTCTGAGGAATGTTGGATGCATGCATGAAGTTGGACCATTAAAATTGAGTCTGATGCAAACATGCGTGCACAAATGTGGTGAAATTAAGAAGAAAATCGTTGAGAAACCTTTTGTTCGTTCCTTGCGCCCCAACGCTGGTGGAAAATGGAGTCTCGACGAAGGTGCTTCATTTTCTTAATAAAACTCTAGAAGTGTTGCGGGGGTACACTTTCCTCGGGAAAGCTGTACCGGAACCACTTGACTTTGACCGCATACATCGAGAAGGAATGAACCGCTGTGTGAGCAAGGCTTTTTATATTTCTTTTTTGATCGAATTATCTTTAACCGTTGTGTTGTTTAATGCTTTTATGCTTATTTGATTTACGCCTGCTGATGACTATTGGCTGTCTCTAACCGTATGCTACGCACTGATTCGGGCAGTATTTCACTTTTATCCTTCCTGATTCCTTTTTTTGAAACTAACCTAACCCTTTTTTATTGAAGGCCGAAGGGGGCAGTTTTTAAGCGTTAACTACCCGAGAAAGGGGGAAAAATACAATGCCAAGACCTGCCCCACGTTTCGCGATGGGGCACATGCTTCCTCATCGAAGTAATGTTGGTTCCCAATTTTTGCATACCCAAAGGCACGGATCCCGGAGCACTTGGTACAAAAAACACTATTTTTCCCTGCGTCCGTTTGCAATCCAACGCCATCACGGGACTACTCCCCGTATTTTACTTGATCGCAGTTTATGGAAATCTCTCTGGATTACCAAATTGCAACTACCAGATATTAACAGGTGGGAACGTGTTGTAAACAGCCAAAGGGTCACCGAAGATCGTTATGCTTTCGTGGAGGAAGAGGGTGTGATGCACAAGGTGAACTGGGGTCTTTATTGTGAACGGCTCGAAACAGAGTTGACTGTCACACAAGAGAGGCTTCCGCAACACACACTACTGATGAAAGCAGCGCCTTCTAGTTGGAAAAAATTGGATATCGATATTAGTGTTATTCGTGGCCTATCCTTACGTGAAGCAATGGCACAGTGCAAACTTTCGTTGCGCAAAGGACACCAGATTGTCTTCCGTGCTCTGGAGATGGCGCAACAGGGAGCAGAGGCAAAGGGCCTTGACAAGGAGCATCTACGCGTAGCTCACATTTCATGTTACCCTGGCCCAACTGACAAACAGATTGATATTCGTAGCAAAGGCTATTACGCCTGGAAGACAAAAAAGTCGTCTCATTTGGTTCTTACTTTAGCTGAGGATCCTGAGATGGTGCTTCCTGACCGTACATGCCTTCCGTATTCTTCGCTAATGTCAATGAAGCGTGCCGGGCTTTCCGCCCAACCTACGGTAATTGACGTACCCGCTATTACTGCGGAGGGCATTTAGCTAGTTTAAGTAGCAGCACATTACTTGTGGGGTAAAAAAAAAAGCCTGGCTGAACAGTTGGAGAGATGTGCCAGTGACTTAGTTGCGTACTACTTGGTGACCGTTGTTGAAAGAATATTGGGTGTTTTCTCCTATCGAAATAACTTATATACGGGTCTTCACTCATTACCCCGGTTCGTGTGAAAGCTTTCTGTAATAACGCTCGTTCCCTTCGTTTTTTATTATTGAAACTTCGGCAACCATGCGGGAGAACGGTATGGTTTACAGGTGTAATGTTTAGGAAACGTTACAGACCCCTTGACCCTGCGGAGGAACGCTCTGTGGGTGTCGAGCAGGCGCTTCATGTTGGTTTTCTGAGGGATGAACAGTCGTATTGCTTCAGGTGGCCGGATGCCCCGCTTACGGCGATGCTGCGGCGGTCGGACGATTCCCTAGTTCTAGGCATGCAGAGTGGCTCCGGTTCCGGCACTCAGAACGCCGTTGTACTTCCTCCTGTACCAAGGTTGAGTGCCGTGTTAGCTGAACACGACAAAGCTGAATTGTTTAGTTCCCTCTCTACCAACAATACAGCTATTTCGTTTTCAGCCGATTCCTCTTCGGCAAGTGGCATCGTGCTAAATCGAGGGAAGCGGCAGTTCTCGGCACCGGCGTCGACTTGTGTCGACGATAGCGTGTTCTCTTTCAGTTCTTTCCAAATGAAAGAGTTGGAATCATCGGGTGCTTTAAAGGCTTTCTATGAAGCTCATGCATTCTCAACAGTTTCCGCTACGGGTGATGGATGTGACAAGGTGCTAAAGGTTCTGGCAAGACGGAGAATGGAGGAGGAAATAGTACGTTTGGAGTGGCGTGCGTATTATGAAACGGAAAAGGTATCTCCCGCAATACAACGAATTTTGCTTCTAACAGTGGCGGTGCCCTTCCTTGATAACTTCGAAAGCAGCGTACTAGCCTCTACCGAAGGTGAGGCAAAGTGGCAGCGGATTATTTACGAACTATGGGTAAAATGGCGGATTGGATCCGTGAAGGCCGGAGAAGTAGCAACTGCATCTGATGGTACCCCGTGGGGGGCGCCATTGTTACCCGGCTCTTTTGTATCCTCCCTTTCAAGAGAGTACTTCACAACTGTGGGCCCGGACCGCAGTGGTGCACTTAGGGGAGTTAGGGCTAACGATGCTAAGGGTGCTGATGGCGAAGGCTGTCAAGTGCTCTCTTCGGCAGCAGTGGGACGCCGAGGTGCGTACGGATATCTTAGATGGCGCATTGATCTCTACGAACCTCGACTGCGCGCGGTGCCTAAAGAGGGCGATGATGAGTATGGGTTGAGTAGTTCCACCAAACTTGTGGGGGCTGCCGAAGTGAATAATATTGTTGAAGAAAAAGTTCCATCAGTCCTGTGTGATGTGAGGCTTGGTGGGCGTGTTGACCCTCTCGACGCGCTGGCATTAACCGACATCCGCAGCGATGTGGGGACTTGGAGACAGTGGCTTGCTCATGTGTGAGTTGTGTGACCCTTTGTCGCCGAAGTAACTACTCATTTGTTAATGGCACGGTCGTCCTCGCGGGTTAATGTACGCACACCCTCCAATAAACGTTGGAGAAGCTGTGAAATACCTTCTGATGTATAGCACATAAAGTGGCGTCTCATATGTCACCACAAAGTGGTGTTGTTATGTATGCGCTACACGCGGGGAAGGTAAAGAATGGAGGGGATGGCATGTACGATGCTAAACCGGGCTACGTCATTTTTTGAGTTTTTTCCCCATACGTCACGCAGTTGGTGGGCACGCGACCAGTGTTTTCGTTCGCAGAGCGGTTTCTCTTAGTTCTTCGAGTTCACCACTTACTACTATCAACGCTTATTTCATCCATTCCTTTGTTCCCCCTCAGCAAAGCGAAGGCTAGTGAGACCGACCAAAAGCGAAAACCTAACAAGAAACGGTAATATAGAACTGACACGGGTGGTAAAGTGGTGACATTGAGGAGTGAATAAAAAGTGGCCAAATCATATAGAGGCAAAGACAGCCAAATGTCTAAAGCTCCTTCGCAACCAGCCAAGAAGTGGATGAGCGCTCGCACCCTTGCGAAGTCGGAAGATGCGACTAACCGTAAAAGTAATACGGCGGCCCCAGCGTCTCAACCTTCACAACAGCCGGCGTCGGTTATGCATGAGCGACCTACGCCGCCTCCTCCGGCCCCAGTTCAACTGCCTCAATCCGTTTTCTTTGAGCGACAGGAAGCGGTTGATACGTTAAGTAACCTTTATCGCAATGCGCAGAGTGTTAAAAAGATCGAAACCGGTCCAGCTGCGTTTGAAGCACGGGATATCTCCAAGGTTCATGAGGAGTTAATGGATTGTCTCAGGCCGGCAGCGGCGGCATAGCACGACCAATGGCTGCACATGGGATGTTCTTGTCGTCCAGACGAGCTTTTCGTGGTGTTTTCACTATTGTGACCGGGTTTGATGCTCCACCTTAAGAGGAATAAAAGAGAAGATGAGGAAAAGAAAGTGTACAGGAAATGAGTCATGAGGATTTTGGGGGAAGGTAGAAGAGAGAGCACACATCAGGTGTTGTAATGAAACCTACTTTTATTGTTCCCCACGTCGCTTCAACTTTCTGTAGCCATCACTATTTTTCGGTGAAGCCTTGCTAGTGAGGGACGATTTGAACTGTTTGTAGTGCTTATTGTAGTGTCTTCTTCGTGACTCTCACTCTGTTCCCTTTATTTTTTTCATTCTTTTCGTTGCCTGTTTAACGTTTTCCTTATTATAGTTTGCTGGTGGCTCAGGGTGCAGAGTAGAAAGAAAAAGACTTTGGCGTTAACCATCAGGCGGTCCACTCCATCGCGAGAGTGCATATACTTGAGGGTACAAGACTCACTCACTTGTTCGACAGTGGCTCGTGGTAAGGTTCGTTTCGAGCGAACTGATCTTAAGAAAGGGGGATAAGTTTGTTTGAAACACTGCTCTTTGTCCAGGCATAAAGTTAGAGGGGGTGTCGGAGCCTTTGGACGGTGGCAGGTACCAAACTAGCTGCGGAGTTTGTCGTGCGCTGTTGAAGACAGGGCTGAAAAAAAAAGTGGTGGATTGAGCTCCAACTCGTGGGGTTTACATGTTATATTTTCCAGAACAATGCTTCTTTTTTTTTTTTTTGCTTTTGTGCCGCATGTGGTTGCTTTCTTTATATATATGAACAGTTTGGAACTGAAAATCATATGACAGTGAAGTTTTTAACCCACTTTTTTGTAAAAATAAAAAAAGGAAGAAAAACGTGGAGCGAATGGACGGGGATGATGGCATGCCGCCGTCAGAACATTCTGGGACGCCGTTTTCGCAGTTTGAAGAGGACCAAGAACAGGAGGACCTCCTACGGGAAGAGATACCGGAGGAGGCAGGGGAATCGGAGTTGCCCGAAGGTGACGATCAGACAGACATTGCCTTGCTGCCGAATGACTCGGAATATGCCGCTAACACCAGTGAGCTGGAAGGCTTCGGAACTGAGGTAAGGACTACCGATATGGAGCTGGAGGATTCGGTTGATCCTGAGCTTGACATGGTCGGGGCGGAGGTTGCTCCGGTCACGAAACCAAGTGAATCTGTCGAGGAGCTTCCGCTTACGGCGCAGGCTGTGGACAGTGAATTGGCGGATGTGATGCCGGAACGTGAACAGCCCTCTTATGGTGTACAGACTCAACTGGATGTCGAGGACATTACAGAGGAGTCTTCACAACAACCGACAGCCGAGAGTTCAGAAGTAGAAGCACACCAGTTGTCTCCAAATGAATATATAGTGTCCGCTGATATTGAAGTCAGTGTTTTCGTTACAGTGCAGCCAATGGGGTTTCAAGTCACCGTGAAAGCACCTGGGGGGAGTAGAGGCGATGTTTATTCAGGATTTTTGTATGAGTGCATTGCCTCGCGGTTTGGTGTACATCCGGAGTCATTGCGGCTTCGATGGCGTGGAGAACGACTTCGGTTTGGTGTTACAGTTCCTTATGAAGCAGGTCCAGGTCCGCGGGAGGGGCGGCTATGGATTGATGCCTTCTTCAATGAAGGGATGATACCAGAACATCTAATGTCGATTGAGAAGGACAACCACTACGTGCGTTGTGTAACGGTGCGTGCGCGTTTGGAGCAAATCGGACCTTCAGACCTCATTTCTGCCCGTCGTCGCGGTTTAACTTTTGACGAGGCCATTAATGAGGTGCGGGAAAGTACTAAGCCTCAAAACTATATGACCATATCTATTGTGCATGATCCAATGGGGATTCGGCTGCCTTTCCTGGGTGGTTATCGCCTAAAGAAGGATCATTCCCGAATATTTCGTCATGCTGCCACACAACTTTCTTCTCCTGGGGACACAACTTTGGCTGATTTGCAGTATGGCCCTATTGTACGGAATAGGGTGTCAAGAAAAACTCAGACTTACGGGGTCTCCCGAAGCACTCAGACGCTTCGAGAGGGCCGAACACAGACGGCGCGTCCGGATTACGAGGTGGACGAGAAATTTGACGAGGCGATAACAGCAAAACCTTACTTCTCCTCCCAAGAGCTTCTCGCTTTACAGTCGACAATGATTGTTGTGATACAGAAAATGTACCGGAAGTGGAAGGCGCGAAGGGTCTTCCGCGAGGTTGCTGCCTTGCGTCAGGACTTCCTAAACAAGGCTGCACAGCAGGCTGCCGAAGAAGAAGCCGAGAAACGCCGCCGTGAGGAGTTTGAACTAAGGCGACGAGCGGTTCCCCGGACGGCGGATGATTTCAAGACACTCCGGAAGGAATTAGAGGCGTGGCGCGCGGCCGAAGCGGAGCGTATTTTGGCTGATACTAGTCTTAGCGAGGCGCAGAAACGCACCGCGCTCACCCATCTCACGAACAAGGAAGTCAAATTACTCAGAGAGCTGGAGACACTTCGCGGCACCGTGCTCAACAACCGGCGCATGCACCGTTTCGAAACTATCTTACAAGCGATGACGTGTGCCAAGGATTGTGGGCCCGTGTCTGTCACCACCCAGGCTGCTGAGCGGGCATGCGAACTGCGTCAACTCTACGCTTCTTTCACTGAACCACCAAAAACGGTCGAGGGGCGTCTTGATATCCTTCTTCACGTTAAATGGACTGTGAAGGAGTTCGATGTGCCCCTTACTCGCCAGATAGTAGAACTTATTGACCGTGAAGCCGATCTCCTGCAAAGGGGTCGCACTATGTGCTCACTAAAAGGGCTTCATACACGTCTAGAGAATTTATTGAAGCGTTTCATTGCCACCCCAGAATATAACCCCGCCGTCGAGGAGGTGGTAAGAGGTCCAAAATTTGGTGTCGCCGACGGCCTCGACGCTCCGAAAATTTCGTCCTCTCGACGTTTGAAGCCGTCAAACGTGCTGTGATTGGTGAAGAATTGATGTTGGTAGGACTTTACAGGAGTATGGAAATACACATTGTGGACGAAGAGAGGGTAGAATGGAGTGTTTGCAATCTTCTCTACTTGCACAGTGCACATTACTGGTGTGAGTGAGAAATCATGCTTCCTTTCTGCGGAAATGGATGTTGTTGGGCGTCTTTACTCTTCCCTTATTAGACAGATATGTAAACAAAGATGTTATGTACATTTTACCATTTTTTTTTTTTTTGGAAGGAGCAAACGGTGCAACTTAGTCGGATACTTCTCTCTAAGTGGAGCCGGCTTCCCCTATCTTCTTTGTTCCATGCTTTCCGTCGTCGTACCACTAAAGCTTAGATATTCCCTCATTTACAATAGGTGAACACACTTCTTCGTCCGGCGGTGACTCTTTCCGGTGCGAGGGGACTAAGGGAGAAATCTACAGCTGGGCTCTTGATAATAAAACAACTTGTCAGACCTGCCAGGATAGCAATAGCGGCCCACTTACGGTTTTAGGCGTGTGAATGAGTTTTGATGGCCTTCGGGGACGCTTGAAGAAAAAAACGTCAGCCCCTACAACAGACGGATTAGGGGTCTCGGGGAATTCAATAGATCTTTCAGATTCCGTCTACGCGGCAGCCGTGCAAGAGGCTTGTACCAACCACCGAAGTCGTAAACGGCAGCGCTCTCCGATTAGTGATGTGCTAACAGAACAACTGGTTGGGGAAGGTAATGCGGGAGGAACAACCTCCACCCCTGCCGTAGCTGAGGTTTCTATCACTCCGGTCGCACGTCCAAGACATCTCACGGAGGAAGAATTTCTCGAAAGATGTGTGGTGTCTGAAAAGGCATTGGGAAGGTGTGTTGAAAGGATGTCTCGCGCGCTGGTGGAACCAGCCGTTTTCGGCAGTCTGGAGATAAGGGACCAAGACATCGCTGGCGACGACGTTGTGTTGTTGGGGTCTCGTGTGAGTGCGTTGCCCCTCCCACTCTGTCGTTTCCTTGTCCAGAGGCTACAGTGCGTGTCTACTTCTTCAGTTGTTTCAGATGCGGCATACCAGGAAGAGGAGTACAACTTGTTGTTTGCACTTGGAGAGGTGGAGGCATGCCAACGGCAGGCGTGCGTGTCCATCCCCGAACAACTTGAAGGACTTATCGCAGTGCTACAAACTTACTGGCTTGCGCTATGCCTATATTGGCGAGCTGCTCTCTGTGGTTCCGTATCAGGAAACCCCTCTCACCAGGGCGGTTGGTCGTATGACGTCTATTTGCTCCAACATCACGCTTTGCCTGATACGGTGCGACACACGCATGGGAGGCAGGTGGCCCTTGGGCTGGAAGCGTGGCGGAAGGCAACCCGTGTCCGGCAGGATGCCTTTGACTTTCTGGCACTGGTGCTGCATGACATGTTAGTTCTTACGCGTCGCCTGTTGAGGGGAGGAGTTTCAGGGGTTAGTGATGAGGAGTCGTGCGCGATTCCCGTGGATATGGCGAAGAATCTCTTTCTGCTGCAAAAGCTCCTGCGTAGTCGTGATTTTCCAGGTTGCCGACAGCTGTATGTCGACCTTACTCTGGGAACAGCGAATTGGAAGCTGGGTCTATTTTCAGGTGGAGAAGTGCACATGCGGCGCTCGATGGAACGCATTGAGCGCCGACGCATTGCCCATTTGCTCCACAACGAGAACGCACTACGGCTTTTGCATGCTGTGCGCGAGTTAATGGACTTCGTGCAGCAGCACGAGGCAGTGTTACAGGACTGTTTTTTTTTTACCTTCAATTCTGATGAAAATGGGCCGAACAAGGAAACAGCGGGATAACTACTAGCAGTCAGTTGCCACCTTCCTGCTGGTACTGCCAAATAAACATTTCTTTTTATTCCCTTTTATATTCTTGCTTCCCCCTTGCGATGTCTATGTTATCGTGTCGCCACCTCTTTAACTTGACCCTTCTTCACTTCCGTTAAGATTTCCTCACTGCGACCGTGGTCCTGACCACCGCAACAAAATCAATTTAAAGGGTTTGAGAGGATGCGCGACTCGGGTGTGGCAACCGCCACCACTTATGTGGCACCTGTTGGGGGCCATGTGCATCCCAGTCTACAACGGTACATGCCCGGGCAACTTCCAAAGCGGATGAAACGGCTGTGTACCGGAGAAACAAACTTAAAAGTCCACAACCGAATGCACATGGATTCAATTCGAACTGAGATAGCGCCTATTTTACCGTCTTCAGAACACCTGCGACAAACCCTGCTGCCCTCTATCACGGTACAGAGGGCCGCTGGAAGAAGCAATGTAACGCCACGCGCTGGCCCGAAGGAAAAGCAACCTTCAGGCGTGAATGAGTCTTCGGAGGCCAACAACAAGAAAAACGAGGCGGTTATGGGCGTCTGGTGTAGACTTCCCCACGAGGACGAGGTTGTGGTAAGATCACTCGTTGAGTCCAATAACAAGGGGAAGCACAATGCATTTTCCAACGAAGCATTTTACTTCGGCAGCCACCATACAGGGGGTGCGGGCCAACTTGAATACGCTCATCATAACATGACGCACAACAACAACCACTCCGTCTCAGCATGGAAACAGCGGCAGCACTACCATCCGGATATTTGGCACACTAGAGCCCAACAACATCCACCACCAAAAAAAGAAGCGAACACCACAGAAGAAATGCAAAAACATTCAATCCACGGCACACAAAACGATGAAATACGCGGTGAAAGCACGCACTCTGTACACCCAAAAGAAAAATGTGGAAACGTCGAAAAAGAAATGACAAAAAAGGCGATGGATTACAATGCTGCCAAAAATAAAAAATATGAAAACCTTAGCTGGATACAAAAAAGTACAACATTCGACACTAGCAAAATGACAGCGCCGAAGCTACGTTTCGAGCTAACTGATTACCACAACACAATGCCAATAACACAAACAGCGCCATCTACATCTCAATACATCGAAGAAAGCAGAAGATTCGAAACAATAAACGGTAAACCACTTACAACAGACAACGACAAAAAGAACATCAAATACGCTCGAAGAAGATACGACACCACCACCAAGCATTAATCAGCCATCAAAAAGAAGGGAAAATAAATCAGAAATGTACAAATTACTACTCTAGAAAAAAAGAAACAAAAGTAATTACAAAAAAAAATTAAAATTAAGTCAAGATTCCCTTTCTTCATTATCTCTGTTTGCTTTCTTTCTTTCTCCTTAACCTCTCGCTCCTCTCACAATTCTGTACCCCTAGTGTAAAGCAAAATCCAAAGCTACACCTAGTTTTCTATTCATCCAATCTTTCGTGCAATCCGTCGTTTGAAGCAATGGCAACACCCAAACAGGCAGTGAAGAAGGC
>NW_027123653.1:0-3509 GCF_001457755.1 Trypanosoma equiperdum | reverse complement strand
AAAAAAGAGAGCATGCATCTGTTTAATATCTTTAACAATTCGCCTGTTTGTTGTGTCCACTAAGGCTCACTGCATCTACAGTATATTTCGAGGCAACATTGCTTTAATTTATTGTTATCTTATTTTTTTGTCGCACTCCCCCGTTTCCAGGTAGTGGTTCTATAATTGATGCTAGTTCTGTAAGCTTCTGAGAGGTTAGGCGCAATCATCAGTTCCTTGCTTTGAATATGCTAACTAGTCTGCGTTACTTCTGGTAAGAGACGCACACATCCACACAAAGAGTACATGTTTTAACCGCTTAATTCTCAGTTTTAGACATAGGTGTATCCATGACAGTGCTTTAAGCGAAAAAAATCCCTATTAAAAGTGTTCACCAGAACATATTTGTAACTGCGCACTTAGAAGCCATCCAGTTGCATTCCTTCCGTGTGAAAATATAACATCTCCACTTTTGTACACTGCACAGTAGCCTCGCCCTTTTGCATGGACCATCATCATTATGTGAGTAGTGCTGTTCATCGGCATATTTTAGTACAAAACTGCTCATATTTCCTTTAAATTTCCCTCTGTCTATCTGTCGCTCCGCGTTTCCTTAAATATTTATTCTATTATTTAGTTGTACTTCCTTACTTCTCCTTCTTCATAGAAATTATTTTACCGGCTTATATTTTGAAAGTGCATTCGATTTTCACCACCACTCTTATTACAGTATCGGCATATACACACTCACAACAGTCTCCTATCATTATTATTATTACTATTATTATCATTTCTATTATTACTATCATTACTACTCTTGTTATAATATTCGTATATATACACACTCATAACACTCTACTATCATTACCATTATTATTATTATTATTGCTTTTATAAGCCTGCATCATATTCGTAAAACAAATAAATCAAAACAAATTTAAAAATTAGAATATATATCTTTTTTCATACGCTATCGCCTTACTACTTTACATTCATAGGGTACTATGATACATATTTCCTAAATTTTCAATTTTTGAAGCTTTGTGAATTTTCACATTTTCATAAAAGTGGGCATAATTTTTAGAATACTAAAATAATTTTAAAACAAAAACCCCATAAAAGAAGCAGCCATCAGAGCCAATTTCTTATCGACTAGAATGCTGGAATCTTCGCACTTTTTCTGTATTATTGTCATCTTCGCTACCTTTACCCCTTCTACATCCACAAACAGTCTTTTTTCCTTTATTGACTTCTTCACATTTGTCTTTTGAGCCATAATCGGAGCATTTTACAGTTGTTGTTCCTGTTTCTCCTGCTCCTTCGTTTGTCTTTCCTTCTCCCTCTTTAGGTTTGCATGTTCCATCTGTTTCACTTGTACCATTCTATTTGCACTTTCCTGTGTTTTTGCATTTTGTTTTTGTCTCTTTGTGCTGGTCGCGGGTTCGTTGTGTTTTTTGAAGTTGCTCCTTTGGAGTTACTTTGTGTGCTGGTGCCTCGGCGGTATCTGGTATGGAGTAGATAGTCCACGCCATTGCCTGTAATTGCTTTAATGCTACTGTTGCGTCCTTTATATCGGCTACTGCTGCTTCATGGTCTCTTAGTTTGGCGGCAGCTGTGCTAAGTTGTCCTATCCATGGGATCGCCAAGTGGCCCTCCGTGGTGTTGCCGGCATAGAAAGTATCATATACAACGCAAAGCTGGCCCGTCACGCCGCTGCACGTTCCTGTGTTTTGCTTGCCTAGAAAATGGTGAGTATCGGTGCCGTCCGGCACGTGGCGTACCCGTGTCCCGAAGGAAGTTATTGCGGTGTCAACATTGGCTGCCGTTAGTGGCGGCGCGGCCCGTTTCGGGCACTTGGCTTGTACCTGCGGTAGCACTTGCGTTGCATCGGCTGCCCAGTTTATGGCGACGCCGCCGGTAAAACACTCAGCGCTGCTGCTGCCGAGTGCGACGCCGCAGATGCACAGCATGTCGCCGTATATTGTTAGAGACGGCGAGCTTGTTACGCAGCTGCTAGCGTAGTCGTCTGCATCCTTGATCGTTTTCCCCTCCTCCGCTTTTTTTTTGCGTTGCTCCGCTACCGTAGAGTGCTTGCCTTAGAGCCGTGTTTATTGCTGGGATCGTTACCTCCCTTTCTGTTCTTATTACTGCGGCGAGGTGGTCGTAAAGAGCCGTTGCCCGTTCTCCTAGAGTCTTTAGTTGAGTTGCTACTTGTTTCCTCATTTTGGGGTTATTGGGTGACCGGTGTTTTGTCAGCCACCTGTCGCTCCCTGTGCCCGCGGTTATGGTTGCTTTAGCTGTATTCCAATTGTCACACTTTGTCGCCCAGTCTGCCTGAAAATCTTTGTCGTTATAGTCTTTGCTCTTCTGCGCCCATGTTCCGTCTGCTTCGTTTCCTGTGAAAAGCTTTTGCCATGCTTCGTCGGTCGCCGACATGTTTAACGCTTCGATGCCCGTGTATGCCTCTTGGCCGCTGTTGTCTGTTTGGGTTGTTGGCAGTTCCTGCTCGGCTAGAGCAGCTAATTGGCATAAGGGCTGAAAGTCTGCTACATTGTCGGCTACTGGGTTGGCTTTGACATTGAGGCTCGCGAACACCGCAATGAAAATAAGCAACGTGGCCATGTTTCTAGAGTTTCAGTTTCCCAAAATATTTTCAGCTGCCGGACGCTTTCTCAACTGCTGAAACGCCTCAAGCCTTTTCTAAGAAAAGTTTTGGTATATAAGCTGGCAAAATGTTCGCTTCCATTTGCGGTAAAATTTGCTTATGCCTGCGTGATATGCGCTACGTTGGGGACTTCTTGGATACCCCATCAGTTTTCTTTCATACTTTACAACCTTGATTATAACCTCTGCTCAGACCCCAGTTCATTTGCCTTGCTTATATATCAAACATTCCTCTCTAACCTGGCCAGCTCGTCGGTAAGAACGTCTGCGCACAGTTTATTGATAAGGACCACTGGTTAAACTTAGTGCTTATCCTCCGCATCCCACTGAGGAGTGAAAGCCACAAAAACAACTATTTTTGGTCCATAATCAATCCGTTTTTTCGTGAAATATGCTTACCTTTTGAGTTTCTTTCCAGGTTATAGTCGGTAAATCCTAAGACGCTGAGAAACTCCGACTTCTATCAGTGTAACAAATACAGTTTCATATTATATTATATTATATTCATTTTTAGCTTTTCTATAAACATCCTGAGCATTGAGGAGGAGTTTCTGATAATATTTGTTTAGAGACATCTTTCGTTTTTGAACATATATTCTCTTTTCTATTTGTGCTATTTTGTGTCGAGGCTTCACGGTAGGTTTTTCTTTCTTTCTGAACTTGGCGATACAGAAAGGTGTAAGGGCTATTAAATGATTGTAGAAAATGGATATAGGTTACTGGCTTATGACTGCTAGGCTAGATCTACTTGTATTATTCTAAGTTGGTTGGTCTCTAATCTAACAACTCTGATGGTTCACGTGGATTTTTAACACTTTACACGATTTGCTCCAGAAAAAAGAGAGCATGCATCTGTTTAATATCTT
>NW_027123401.1:5674-12569 GCF_001457755.1 Trypanosoma equiperdum | reverse complement strand
CGAACAAATGCAAGGAATTGTGCTTGATGCCATAGTTCAGGGCTGTTTACTCTTCCTTGCTATTACACGTGTAACTGACTTAGACGCTGCGCTTCGTTTCGCAAAGAGTTATCCCTCACCTCAGGAAGTTATTGATCGGAATGTCTTCATGTGCCTCCTCAGTGGAACGATGTGATGACAACACCTCAGCCTCGTGCACCGCGAATTTAGGGTCAGGGACTGCATTTCATTCGAGAGTCATTTGCCAGCAGCCCCCTTCCAGTGGGGTGGCAACCGTTTTGATTGCTTTTTTGTGTGCGCGTCGCTGATTATCAGTAGGTACCATTAGCTGAATCATTCCCAGCGGCGGCTGAGCGCTACTTCGAGATCCATGAGGATCAGGTGATGTCGTCTCTTCCCCCTTGAAGTGTCGCGAGATTTCCCATTTAACGTCGCGATAAGGGACATGTGAATACCTGCCGCATGTAAAGTGAGGGAGACCGTGGCACTGTCGTCACCCCGCCGTGGGGAGAGGGAAGTGCGATATGTGCATATATGTGACAGTGCAGGGAAATCGTGAGTGTTAAATGAACGGGTCCTACGCAGTCCGCGGGAAGCTGCCGAGGTTCTCCACATGTCGGCGACTTGTTGCAAATGGTATGAAAGAGCTTGTAACCGTAGTTCGCGAGCTATCCGAAGTTTTCCGCGCCCCACCACACTTGTCGTGGACATTCAGTTGCTTCCTCGCTGTGGCTCCAAACCACGTTCAATGCAAATTCACTTTAACAAGAGGTGGTGGAATGATGGATATGGTGTACCCTTTAATTCCGTTTCCCCCTTCTCTTTTAAAACCGACTGAGCCGGTGGACGGGTTTTTAAAAAGAGAAGGAAGGGACAAAATGCCGATCTGGTGCGCCCGACAATACAATCCGGGGGTCACCACTTCCCTAGGAAAGATTACGAATGGAAGCATAGAAAAGCGGAGCGTGGCAATGAAAGGTGGCTAATACGTGAAGCGCACGGGGTAATTCGTCAGAAAATCTGGTCTGACGCATCACCAAAAGTAGTGCATGGTCGGCAGAGGAGGGAAGCTCGCAGCGTACTAGAGGTAAACAGCCAGCAAGTAGGCAGACACTTACTCCGGTACCCAAGGCTAAAAGGAATGAGGGCAGAAACAGAATTAATTGGTGCAGTGGAAAAACAAAAGGGGTCCGATGGCTGAAGCTGGCACAGTCCCTCATGAAGCTGTCCTCGCTTTTGAATCACAAAAAGAATGACCTTATCACAAACGACAATCACGTAGCCGCAGGAGGGAAGCACTGAAGCCCAGATGGTGGCAACAGGTCCCGTGACCCAAGTACTGGGCCAATGAAGGTTTACCAAGTCCGACAGCACATTCACAAACAAACGAGAGTTTGCGTGGGCACGCACGTGTAATGCGGGGGGAACCCCTAGTCACCTTCTCAGACCTTCTGTGAACAATTTGAAGGAGGCAGGTGATGGCAACACGGCTCATGCAGGTTCAATGCGTAAGCAAGCAAAAAAATTGTTTGCTATGAACCCTCTCCCTTCTGTCTGTGATAGTCTGTTATCAGCGATCTGTTTGAACAGGCTACAACAGTTCTGAACTGGTCTCCATTCTGTGTTCCAATGATTTTTTCAGTCCTTTAGTAATAATATCGGCCTCTTTTGTATAATTTCCTCATTTCTTCGTATTGTTGGTACTCGTAGTTTTTTGTTAACTTTCATGCGCCGGTCCTATTACTTGTTTTAAATTGGATTGCGGTGTCCATTCCTGATTTATTGCGTTTGTTTGTCCATTAGCCCATTTGGCCCTCTATTTTTGGGAGAGGCGAAGGCACACACCGGCAAAATTCTTTTTTTTTTCCTTTCATCTCTTGCTTGTGTCCCTCTTTGCTGAAGGGGAGAACGTGGGATCAGGTCAGTATTGGTGCCGTGGTGCGCACACACTGATTTATGAATTGTCATAAAGCAAACCTTACACTATGAACACGCCCTCTGTTCAATGCACACGGGACGAGTTTGACGAAATGGCTGCCACTCTCGTTCGGTCCAACGGACTCTGGCGGCTCCATCGCAAGAAGGACAGTTTTGAAAGAAGTGTTGTGTGGCTGGAGGCTGTGCACATCATGGAACGGATGGGTTCGGTTGGAAATGTGGAGCGTTTGTTGGTGACTTTCTTTGTAAGTTACAGTGAATGCTACAGCCAACCCCAGCTTCACCTAGCGCCAGAGCATCCTCTGGATGCAGAGAGGTTGTCAACATATGTGGCTGGCGCTTGTTTTCATCCACGCGAAAGCTGCGGCTGCTATGAAGCGCCCCTCGTCACCTTGGGGTTTTGCGAAGAGTTGGAAATGACGCTTTGGGGCCTCCATCCGTGTGATACCGCGCAGCTAGCACTCATGGCGTCAGAGAACGGGGTAAGAGGTAATTGCCTGGAACTCTTTTTGCTGAGCGTAGCGCCGTTTGTCAGTATGACTGAGGATTTGCTCCCTACACACGCCACAGGCATGGCGAACCACAGCGGTTGTCCATGCGACAGCGGATAGTTTTTTCGAGGCTGTTACCTCCTCGCTAGCGAGCTGCAAGTGCGGATGGTTACCAGAGAATTACGATGTGCTATGCATGTATGTGTGCGTGTTAGCATCTGGATCCCAATTTCCCCTCACTTTTCTCCTCCTTTCTTTAACCACAAAGGAACTCTTGACCATGATGCGCCGTGCCTGTAGGCTCTTGCAATGTGCAGAGCGGGGGCCATTTGACCCCTACCGCATTCTCGGCCTTCAGCATACCGCAAGCAAAGATGACATCAAGAAGGCTTACCGTCGCCTCGCGCTTCGCTTTCATCCCGATGGCGGCCCAGAGGGTAACAAAGAACGATTTCAGGCGGTGCAGGAGGCCTACGAGGCGCTGAAGGACGGGAAGTGGAGCCCACCGGCATCTGCCAAAAGCGCGGAAGGGGGGAATGGAACAGGCGCGTGGGATGCGAAGGTGGGGATGTACGTGTACGAGCGGCCAGGCTCCACGACAGAAAACTATGTGAATGGTAGGACACAGACATTGTTGCGCATGTGTGTGGTATGGACAACAGCATTTATATTGGTTCGTTCGTTTCTTCTCTGGGTGTTTCCATATCGTAGAACATCACCAACTGTGGACTGGATTGACGGTGTGCTCGACGGTAAGGAATACGGGGACGTTGGCGCTGTTTCAGCGTTGAACATGCATGGGGGGAGGGTCCCTCCCCAGTCCCACTCCGTCCACGCTGATGGTGATGAAAGAATAGGATCTTTTTATAGTTATGGTTCGTCGTCTTAGCTCCACCCCCTCTACAGCGAAGGCCCAGTGCATTGTAGCCAATAGCAGCTGCTAAGAGAAGAGTTGCTATTAACCATCTCATTAGGGGGGCGCTGTAAGTACCGGCACGCATAATTTACCCTCCTTTGCCGCATTATTGCATACTTCTAATGCATTACCGTTGTAACCACACTTTTTACTCCCTTTTTTCGTCACTGCGTGGTTGACTACTAAATCTCTTATTGTTTATTTCCCCTTTTGTCAAAACATGAACACATGCACGCGCACCAGCATATCGCGTATTTAACAACAGTGACCACGAGCAGATGACGCGGGAGGAAGTCCGCATCGTCACCCCTTCAGTTCTTCGCGTCCAGCACTTTGGCTATATTTTCAAAAATGGAGTAAAGTGCATTGTGGTGCAGGACCCCAATGCACGCGTGCCAGCCGCAGCGATGAACATACGCGCCGGTCAGCTCAACGACCCGGAGGTGCTCCCCGGACTGGCGCATTTCTGTGAGCACATGCTGTTCATGGGGACGGAGAAGTACCCAAGTGAAGGTGAATACAGCGACTACATCACAAAGAACGGTGGCTACTGCAACGCTTGGACAGCAGATCGTGGCACAACGTACTACTTTACCGTGGCACAGGATGCACTCCAAGGAGCACTGGAGCGGTTTGTTGAGTTTTTCATCGCCCCAAGTTTCGATGCGAGCTCCATATCCCGTGAGGTGAAGGCGGTTCATAGTGAAGATGAGAAAAACCATAGTGTGGATTTCTGGCGTCAGGACGAGTTACTCCGCTCTCTTTGTGATCCGCGGCACCCAAGAAGCCGCTATGGCAATGGCAATATGACAACACTTTGGGATGAACCACTGCAAAAACAGGTTGACATCCGTGAGCAGCTGCTGAAGTTCTTTGAAGCGCATTACGTTTCGGGAGCTGCATGCATAGCGGTATACAGCGCGTTTCCTCCCGAATGGGTGCTAAGCATTATTGAGGAGCCTCTTTCAAAAATGCGTGTGGGGGAGCCATCACCGTTTCGTTTCATGCAGCCCAGTGACCCGCTTTTGCGCTCGACAGCCTCGGGAGGATTGTGGTTGAATGTTCGAACGGTGAGGAAGACGCGAAGCATTGCCATGATTTGGCCCGTGAAATCACATTCATCTCTGTGGCGGTCGAGTCCCTCGGGCTATGTCTCTTATATCTTGGGTCATGAGTGTGACTCCTCCGTGTTTGGTATCCTGCGGCAGCAGGGGCTCGCAGTTGCAATGAGTGTTGGTCCTCGAAGAATTGATGACGACAATGAGCTCTTTTGCGTTGATATATCACTTACACTTGACGGCGTACGGTGCATTCCGGACGTCATCGACATGGTTTATCAGGGCATTGGACAGACCGCCCACGTAGACACTTCAGTGTATGAGCATATGAAATCAGAGGAGTTGCTTTCATTTGAATCGTGTGATATTAGTGGGTATGCGGATCACTGCGTTGAGTTGGCCTATTCGGCTAACGAGACCGACCTGCCAAACTGTTGGGTTTCTGGAAATAGAGTACTGGAGGATGATATTCATGCAACCGAGGAATACGTCGCCCAACTAACACCCGAGAAATGTGTTATAACGTTCATGTGGGGAGATATGCCTTGCAGTACGGACGACGACACACCACGTGAGGAGGGCCCGGAGTCAGCTATAGAGGAGGAGGAGGAAGATGCCGAGGAATCCGAGGAGGAGCAATGTGCCTCAAGTGTGTTTCACACTCTGCCCAATTTCGCGCAGATACCATGCAACTGCGCAACGCGCTTCCACAAAACAAAGTTTTCCCTTTGTCGAGTCCCTGATGACCTTCTTCGGCGTTGGGCGGCTAGCCTTCACAAACCGACCCAAGCTGGTTTGTCGCTTCCACCCCCCAACCCATTCCTCGCTACGGACTTCACGCTTTATAATGAGGGGAGCTCTGACGGTCATTGTGAGCCGGCGGTTGAAACGTTCAATACTATGTACGGTGTCACACTCATGCGGAAAAATGTATGGCACTACCAAACTTTCAAGTCGTCGATCCATTGGTGCGCGTTGTCACCGTGTGTGTATGCCACGCCAAAGAACCGTTTCTACGCGCGTGTCATGCGGAGCATATTGAAGGATGCCCTCGCTGAAGTCAGTTATTTTGGTGTACTTGCCTCTCTGGAAAACAGTGTTGAATTGAGCACTGGGGGGATTTCACTTAGCGTCACGGGACCTCAGCAGAGAATAGTGGATTTTTTTTTCTCACTGTTCGAGAAGTTCTTTAGCCCAAATGTCCTCCGTGGCACGGCTGAAAAGTACAATACTTACTCGGAGGTAGCACTGCGACACCTGGTCGGCAGCGCTGCTAAACAGCCGTACGAGCTGGTGAATGACGCGTTCGTGAAGGTGGGGAAGGTGGTTATGTATACCTTTGATGAAATACTCAATGCAGCCTCATCGATCTCCTACAAGGAATACCTATCCTTCGTTGATGAGTATCTCAGAAGCGGAATATACTTTGAGTGCTTCATAGCAGGCAACATACCTTCCGCTTCCTACATGCGTGAATGTTTGCTGGATACGATGGAAAAGAAACTATCTTGCATGAACGTGCCTCCTGCCCCTAAGGAGTCTATTCCCCGATTTCGTGATGCGTATGCCTTCAGCCGCGACTCCTCCAAACTTGGCACTCCGGTCGTCAGCGTCATGAGTTATCCCCCTTTCAACCCGGAAAACCCCAACGTGGCAGTGCTGCTTGACATTTATGTTGGTGAGGAAACTGCCATGGTGCGGGCGCTTTGTGACTGCATGAATAAGTTACTCTCATCCAGTTTTTTCAATGAACTTCGAACAAAGGAAGCACTTGGCTACATTGTTTTCTCAAGGTCCCTTCGCTTGCAAGGCACTGCTCACTTGCAATTCGGTGTGCAGAGTGCTGTTGAGGGTGTTGATGGACTGTATCTCTTTTCCCGCATCATCGCATTCTTAGCTGCTGTCGAGGAAAAGCTTGTCGCGGTATGCAGCGAGACTGATGTGCAGACTGTTGTGAGTGGTCTTATCGAAGCGAGGAAGAAACTACCGGATTCAGCCGATCACGACTGCGATGACTTAAGCGGACGCTATCTGAACCCCTTGGGTATTCAGGGGAAGGAGGCAGTAGTAGCTGCACTCGAACAGGTGAGTCCCCAAATGGTAAGGGAGTTCTTTCAGACATATGTTGCGAACTCCAACCCTCACAGAAAGGCAGTGTTGACTATTGTCAACAGTTCTGCATCCGCAGCAACGGATGCGTTTAATACAGACCAGGAGGAGGTGGCGTTGCCGTCACGGCGACCGTGTGAAGGAGCGCAGCCCATCGATGGAGACGATGTAGCTGCCGCCAACCGGGGCTGCGTGTTGAATCTTCCCGATTTCACAGCGGTACCGATGCGCATCGCCATTAAGAGGTACGGTTCGCCCCAAGAGTTTCAGGCAAACCTCCCTGTCATTCGTTGCAGGACCTTCTAGGTGTATTGAACGTGGTGGGTAGGTTTGTTTGTTGTTTTTTTTGTGACAGCGTTGCGGATACCAAACTTCAGTGGAAA
>NW_027123401.1:0-5664 GCF_001457755.1 Trypanosoma equiperdum | reverse complement strand
TTTTTTTTTTCATTTTCGAGAGGGGAGTGGTGTATCCGTGCCCGGTGTATACGGGTCGTCCAGGGAACCGCTTCATTTATCTAATGATCTAATTCTTCTCGGGATGTGTTGAACATACCACCTTGGCCACTACATCTTCTGTCATTTGTGCATTTGCGTGCCGAGGCGCTGTCTCAAAGTACTGCGCTTTTGACCATCAGCGGCTCAGTAAGTAGTGTAAGAGAAGGTAAGCATTGTTAGGTTGCACCTCATTATTCTGGTGCGTGATTCTTTTGCCTCATGTATGTCGATTCCGATGAGGAGGCCGCTGCCGTAAGCACGGTAGTGGAGCAGGTGGCTCCTTATGCCGCCGCCGTTACACCGACCTCTAACGCCTGGTCCGAGCGAGTAGTCGCAAGGCTGAGATCATTGCAACGCGAGCTTTGCAACTTTAACGTAGCACTCCCTGATGTTGTTAGTTTTCGTGTGGACGGAAAGGATTTTTGTGTGCGGCGCGAGTTGCTACTGAAGGATCCACAGTCGGTGCTCTTCCTCATGGCCGTGAAGCATTTCCAACAGCACACTGCTGACCGAGGCGTTGAAAATGCCATCGAGGTTCCGTGTAGGAACCCTATGCTCTTCGGAATGTTGCTGAATTTGCTGCGCGGATATAAAAATCCCATTCCGGAGGCCTACCGCGATGCCTGCTATGCAGAGGCACGTTTCTACGGCCTTCTACGCTCCTGGTCCTCACGTTATGCCGTTGTAGTGGAAGGCCCTTTCTGCCCGCTACCCTGCAGCGGTCGCCTCTTCTCTGATGTTGTGTGCGCCACGGCTGGGTCTTATTGCCGCAGGGGAAAGTACCGCATCACGTTCAATGTGCTTCGATGTGATACGATGGCAGTCGGAGTTATTTCGCGTGACAAAGAGAAAATGTGGGCAGACAGCGTAGACCAGTGGGAGGGGTTTGCACTTTGCTGGAACGACGGTCGAACGGTGCATAACTTCGGCGAGGCCGTGATGGAAAGAACGGGTGTCACATACGCGGCTAACGCACGCATTCGAGTCGAGCTGGATTGTGACGAGGGTATTTTAAGTTGGTGTTTTTTAGAGCGGCAGCAGATGTCTGTAGTACGCTTACCACCGATGAGTTTCGCTTTCGTTGTGGTGTTGGCGCGGTCTTCTGAGGTGCAAATAGTGGGAAGCGACTAAGTGGTGCTACAGCGTCTATTTTTACAACTCTTCTAGCTTCGTCTCTTCTATATAGTGCCGGCGGATATGTGTCTCAGTTCTTCCCTTCCTTCCTCACAACACCTTTCCCCTTTTTATATTTGCCTCTACACTGTTGCCATATGGCGAGTCTGTGGAGCTTACCGGGTTACTCTTGCTTATCTGCGAAAAGTGGCATTTAGCTCTTTAACGTAAGTACCGCGCTTCCATGTAGTTGATTAAAGGCACATCGCGCCTAGAGGTGACATTGCTGATTGTCGATGAAGTATCTGTTCGTTTTTATTCCTCTATTTATTTATTTTCCTCACCACCTTCCACTTTCTTTTTGTGGGTTGTAGAGAAGGTGGACATATCCAATAAAGGAAGCAGAAGAGTATTCGTGTGAGCGATGCGTAAGTCATTTCTTGGAGCAAGGTTTTCCCCTTTAGTTGTGTGGAACACCTCATATCGCTTTACTTCAAGTACTAACCCTGGGCCCAACCAGCCTGTCACTGGCAGTGCCAATCCGACCGCAACAACACCCAAAGCCGTTGGGAAGGATGAAGAAAAAGAGGAATATAGCATTCCCACGGCAGAAATACTTGACGCGGTGAGACGGCGGGACTTCAGTGCTGTCCAATCGCACGCCGTTGGTATCGCACAGCACAAGTGGAAGGAAGAGCATAACATCCCAGCAGCTTGTGTTGTTTTAACACTGTTCACGTGGTTTTTTGCATCTGGCTCTAGGCGGCGGGCCGAGCGGGCCTGCAGGGCGACAGAGGCACGTGTGGAGGAGGAAGCTGAGCAGACGCTGGAGTTGGTAAATACACTCATTCGAAAGTGGAGGCAAAATGTTCAGCGTGCTGAGCAGCAGTTGCAGTTGATTCTGGACAAAAATGGCGAGCTGACGAAAGATATTGATCGCATGACAAGCGGCCTGCGCCAGTGTTATGTTGACACGCGAGCAGCAGCGAAATGACAGAAAAATAGATGAAGAGAGGGGGGACACTACGGCTGCTTTCCCCTGAGTTGCTCGTTATATATATATATAGTTCTCCAGTACGTAGTAGGGGGGCACTAGCGATGTATGTAGGTCACCATTTTTTGTTTGTTTGTTTAAATCCCCCTAGCTACTTTTTGTGAATGTGTCCTCCTCATGGCATCTGGGCAAACACATAAAAGGTGCTCTGTCTGCACTTCCCACTCGTGACGCCGTGTCGTCCGGCACTTATGTGTGGTCTAGTGACAACATTGCTTTCTGCTCTCCGGACTCTTTGTCTCTTGCCGGCGGGAGGCACACCCCTCATCCGTGTCAGCCAGCGTAAAAGATGCCCATTTCGCAAGTGTTCATCCTTTCTCCTCGTGGTGAGAGAATTGTCTTTAAGGACTACAAACGAGATGCCCCTTCCAACACCGATGAGACTTTCTTTCGCACTTACAAATTCTGGGATGGAACCCACAGGAGGCTCATTCGGCACTCAGCGCCTGAGGGCGACTGCCCTCCATTCTTCACGGAAAAGGGTGTACACTTTTGCTTCGTCAAGCGTAACGAACTTCTTTTTGTTTGCACATCGCTGACAAACACGTCGCCGAGTCTGACGCTGGACATGCTCCTTCGCATTTTGGAGGTCATCAGGGACTACTTGGGTTCCATCTCAGAAAAAGCAGTGCGACAAAACTTCACGTTAGTGTACGAGTTGTTGGATGAAGTGCTTGACCTCGGCATACCTCAGGAACTGAGCACGAAACGGCTGCGGCCGTATATTTTTAACGACATCGTTCCTGTAATGCGGGATAACTTCATATCCATGGATTACCTTGTCGATAGCTTAGGCATCGGGGATATTTTGGAACAGACACGGTGCAGTGATGCAACAGAAACGTCCGTTATGAAGGCATCTGCGGAGCAGAGAAACGAGATTTATGTGGATTTAATTGAGCGCCTTCATGCCGTATTTGACGCTGCTGGACAGGTGGTGGTGGTAGGTGTTGATGGCTCAATCGTCATGAAAAGTTTTCTTGTGGGTACCCCAGTTCTTAACCTGTTCTTGAGCGGTGGATTTGGCGTTAGGGGGTATGAGCTTTCTTCTTCCTTACTTGATTACGTCAACTTCCACGACGAGGCTGACTACAACAAATTCGAGTCTGAGCGACTGCTCTCAATCCACCCACCGGAGGGAGAGTTCACGCTCATGAGTTATCACTGTAGTATTTCAGCGACCACGATGCCGCTCCATCTCGCACATTCGCTGGTCGAGTTGTCAGAGCATCAGTTAGAACTGGAATTGCGCGTGCGGGCGGCTATTCCCGCCGGCCGTTACGCCATAAACGTCACCGTCACTGTTCCTACACCACCGTTCTGTACCGCTGCGGCAGCGGAGCTTAAGGCGGACGTCTCAGGACAAGCATTTGAGCACAGGAAAGAAGAGTGTTGTGCCGTGTGGAGCATTGAGAAGCTCTTGGGGACGGCCGAAGAGGTCTGCAGCATTCGTCTCAGTACGGGTACAGCGGTGAAACCGGATGTTCACCGCAAATTAGGCCCCATCTCGGTGGAGTTTGAGGTCCCGCAGTACAGTCTGACAGGTCTCAGCGTCAAGGCACTGGATATCACAGAGCGTAGCGATGCTTACAACCCGTCACGTTGGATTAGAAACATTGTGTTAGCTGATTCCTACGTATTCCGAACACATTGAAGTGTTTTGTCACTTTTATGGAGTTCTGCACGTCGCAGTGAACGCCGCGATTGGCGGCAAGCTTGTTGAGATTGCTGCTGTCACCACTGTTTCCTGTGGTTTTCGAGCTTTTATCGTCTCATACTGCTTTATTTGAAATGTATATACGCATATTAGTGTCACCGTCTTATGGCATCCTTTGCTTCCCATTTTAGTTGTTTCCTCCCCCCTCGTCCAATAAACGAAATAGGTCTCCAACTCAGTTGTCTGGATCGAATACGATGAAGGGCTCGACTTCCAACTCAGCTCTGTGGGTTACCGCCGACCAGCGCTCGTCCGAGCGGTTAGAAGAGAAAGACGTAGACTATAGTAAGGAGCCGCTTTTCTTCGACATCCCTCCCATACAGCAGGCGGACGCGGCGGTAAGGCCGGTAAAGTCCACAAGAGGAATTCCATGGAGGCGGATTAGGGAGTCGGGTGTGATTGCCCCAGACCTGGACCTTAAACCGCCGTCACCCATAAGAGTCGTGATTGATATCAGAGATAAAAGGGAGAGGAAGGGAAGTAAGGACGATGGGGTTTTTGCAGCACTTCCACCACGTAGTGGCTCTTTCTCCTTGAAAAGCTCACGTGACGTGCCAGGTCCACCGAAAACGGTGGAGGAGTTGTTAGGTGCCCAATGGGGTCCGCAGTGCACAGGGCGGGCATCTTCTGACAGCGAAACAGGATATGTCAGCCCAAGCCTCGTTGAGGTCGCTACCACTGCGGTGACCACCGCCGCCGGCAACAAACATGTCAACCCGCGCTTTACTGGAGACGCCTTAATTCTGAGGTCACCTCGGCAGACACGGGCGGCGCTACTTCGGCGGGAGTTCAACGCCAGAACTGCCAGAGAAAAGGTTTTGAGTGCATTTGCGCAATCGACGCCTCGCTCTTTGCCTACTAGCAAACGTCCATCCATAGACCTTAGCGAAGAATATAACGCTGTGGCCAGGAGAAGGGGCGCCTGGGTAGGGGTAAAGGGCTTTCCAGCCGCTGCAGCTACGTGTGTAGGCTCAGCGTCGTGCCTGGGGTGGCCGACGGGTCTGCCTCCCCGTGGTAAATCATCCGCGTCCCCACGAACCATGAAAAGTGCAACGTCCCTTCCCTTTGACCCACACTCTGTCATCGAAAGAAATAGAGAGTGTGATGACAAGAGGAAGGTGCAGGGCAGCTCCCCGTACTTATCAGCTGTACCATCCCCTGCTCTACGTGGCAACTGCTCGTCGAAAAAGAACACCGGCACCGCCACCAATGAGCATGTTGGCGGTCCGGCGCCACGCATTGCCAGTTGCAGTATTGCTTCATTTGATGATCATTTTTCAAGCACAAGCCCGAGAAAAGGGACGGTGAACAACGAAAACACAGGGAAGAGCCTCACTGATTGGCCAATGACGTCGGTGGCACGGCGGACCAATGTTCCATACGAACTTACCTCGTCTGTCGATAGCATTGATACGGAAGAATTCGATTATGAAAAGTGCCTGCTGCAAAAAAACGACCACTATGCAACTCAGTCCCACGGCCACCCTGGAAAAAACCGTTGCAAACATTCCTTAGGACACGACAACGACTCCTGTCAGCTTAATATTGTTGAAGTCTCTGATGTCACTGAAGTTGATGGGCCAACGAAGGCGGGTCAAGCAGGTCACTGCAGACATAAAATGAATCTGTCCACGGGTTCGTGTGTGCCTTTTTTTCGGGAACTGCTAGACGGGCGTGGGAAACTGCAGGATGACACCTCCAGTATTGCATTCGAGACACT
>NW_027124670.1:3733-3839 GCF_001457755.1 Trypanosoma equiperdum | reverse complement strand
ACACACTCAAAAAAAGCAAAGGCTTGTAAATAATTTGTTCCAACCACCATTAATCCGTCAGTCACTACAAGCGCTTCCTCAAATCCATATTCAAATTTTTAGATAT
>NW_027124670.1:3316-3723 GCF_001457755.1 Trypanosoma equiperdum | reverse complement strand
ATACCTCTTCGTAATCTAATCCAATCCTATAGAGCCTCTTGATAAAAGAAGTTTTTTCCTACATTTTGCTCTTTGTACACACTCAAAAAAAGCAAAGGCTTGTAAATACTTTGTTCCAACCACCATTAATCCATCAGTCACTACAAGCGCTTCCTTAAATCCATATTCAAATTTTTAGATACCCATACACTCGCAATTATATTTCCGCCACCTCTAAGATACGATTTGCCACTAGAATATGATTTTATTAGACTAGTTAACTCTTTATCCTCTTCTTTAATGAGCCCAACATTAAAAACCAATGAAATTTTCACACATGCTTGTTTTGACTTTCCTCCTTCCTAACCTTATCTTCCTCCTCAGCAGTATTTTTATAAAATATTCCACAGCTTTCTCATAATTTTCTT
>NW_027124670.1:2932-3231 GCF_001457755.1 Trypanosoma equiperdum | reverse complement strand
CTACGCCATCCTTGAGTTGTATTATTCTGAACTGCAGTCACAAGCACTTCAGGTTTCTAAGGTTAATTCTTTGTTATATTTGTTTTGTTATTTTCTTCATATTGATGGGATATTGAACTTAAATACACCAAACGTAATAGCAGCTTTAATAGTAAAGTTTTCAAGATATAAAATTTCATTTCCTTAACATACCTTTAAATTTCGAGAGTATTAAAAGAATAACTTGGAAACCGTAAGGGAAGAAGTGAGCAGTATGACTAATATGTTCATATAAGTAATCACACGATATTTTTATGATA
>NW_027124670.1:1890-2922 GCF_001457755.1 Trypanosoma equiperdum | reverse complement strand
TTCGAGAGTATTAAAAGAATAACTTGGAAACCTTAAGGGAAGAAGTGAGCAGTACGACTAATATGTTCATATAAGTAATCACAAGATATTTTTATTATAAATCTGTTGAATAGAGTATACTCGGTGTCTGCAACCTATCTTTGAGCACGAATCTATAGTTTTAGCCATACACGTTAGCTTGATGATTCACAGAGCACTCGTTGCATTCAGCTCTTTCATTAATTCAAAGTTTCTCTTTATGCATTGTTATAGCAATTACAGTAAATAGTTTAACTTATGTGTTGAGACATGATAGTAATTTTATTAGTTTTTTGTGATAACTACTCCTTCCACCTAATTTCATTTTAAAATTCCTATAAGGTTAGATATATAAACTACTGCTTTTAATGCTGCCACTATCTCTGCACTAGCATTTATATATTGCTGTGTCAAATGTGAAGCAAATCACTTCTTTAGTCATTGTACTTTTTTTTTCTGGTCACAAAATCCAGTTGTTTTCTGTATTTTTCTTCATTTTCTTCTGCTACCTCCATAGCTGTGGATAACCTACCAACTCAATTATGCCTATACACTGTATTCTGTCTCTCCAACATCTCCTTGTACATTTTTATGCCCATCGTCATGTTTATATTTGAAACTCCACTTATTACATCTACTTCTATCTTTCAGTGTTTTAGCACCTCCTTTAATAATAATCTTCTTTGTGTGCTTATTGCTCCCCCACTTACTCACTGTACTTTCACTCACATATTCTCAATGCACTTTTTTCATTATTTTCAGTGCTTTCATCTTTCCCATTCATTCGGTATTTACAGCCACTCTTATTATAATATTCGTATTTACACTCTCACAACACTCTCCTATTACTATCATTATTATCATCATTATTATTATAGCCTCAACTACTCCTGATATCTATAAACAAACAAACAAAATTAGAAGGTTTCAGAATATCACTTATTTTCCGTTCCCTATCACCCAAAGACTTTATACCAATATTCCATAATCATGTACATTAACCAAACTCGACAG
>NW_027124670.1:806-1880 GCF_001457755.1 Trypanosoma equiperdum | reverse complement strand
ATAAAATTAAACAAAAGTCTTTTAAAATCCTGGAAGTCTAAAATTTTACCAAACTCATAAAAGCAGGACCCATCAGAGACAGTTTCTTATTGAAGAGAAAACTGGAATCCTTGAACTTGTCTTCGATCATCCCACAAACTTTCGTCTTGCCTGGAGGAGGGGTGCCTGTCACTGCCTTGCATGCCTCCTTGGTTGAATGGCTAGAGAAATTTACTCCTGGTTTTGCTGCTCCTGTAGCTCCCTCTGCTCCTTGGCTTTTCTGTCCTTCTCCATCTTTAGGTTTGCAGTGTTCTCCTTTAACCGCAGTAGTGCTATCCCATTTGCAGTTATTGTTTGCTGTGCATGTTGCGTTGGTTTTGAGGTTGGTGCAGTCCGTTTCGTTAATTTTTTTTGTTGCTCCGTGTCTTTTGATGTGGCCGTTGCTACTGCCACTGGAAGTGGTCTTTCTAGCTCTCGTTCCAATGCCGCTTTCAGGCCGAGTAGCTGTAGCGCTGCATTTTCTGCTGCTGATTCCTTTTTACGCAGATCCGCGTGGAGCTTGAGCGCTTCTTGCAGTTTCTGGTACCATTCGATTGCCGTTACCCCTTTGTTATTGCCGTTGATCCTCTGCGTGTAGTCTACGCAGTTGCTGTTCGTCTTAGTGCAATCCGTGTTTAGTGTCGGCCCTAATACCATCTTGTGAGTGCCGTCGGTTTTACTGTTTCCTAGTCTGGCGCTGAATGCACGTAATGCTGCCGTAAGTGCTGTTGCTGGATCCATTTTGTTGTCTATTGGGCCGCAAGCGTCTTTTACTGCTTTAAGTGTGTCAGCTTTGAATTGCGCTGCTGCTGCTGCTGTCATCCCCCCTATGGCGCCGCCGGTGCATTGGTCGCCGCTTTCCGCGAAGCGTAGGCAAATCATATCGGTCAGAATTCCCTTTCCCGAGTTTGCCGTTGTGCAGACGGCTTCTTTGCTTTTGGTGATGCCTGGTTAATTGCAGTCTAGCTCACCGGCTTTTGGCGTTGCTACCGGCCCGCAAAGTGCTTCTTGCACGAGGTCCTTTATTGCCGCTGCTATTGGTTTATCGTCTGTAGC
>NW_027124670.1:0-796 GCF_001457755.1 Trypanosoma equiperdum | reverse complement strand
CTCTGCCACGCCGGCCATTGCTCGGCCCAGCTGTACTTGCTTTCTACTCCGCTGTTTCTTTTGATATAACCCTTCCACCCGGCGTCGCTTCCAGTTTTGTCGAAGATTTTTTGCCATTCCGGAGCTGCGGCCGTCATATTATAATTTTCCAGGTCGCTGAGGTTTGTTCCGATGGCTGGCATCTTTGGTTGTACGGCTGCCATGACCAGTGCTGCTTGGTAGACGTGGCATAAAGAAAGGAAGTCTGCGTGTGTGTCGCCGGCCGTTGCTTTTTCCTTCTCGACTGTCTGCAAGGAATGTGCTAAAACGAGTAGTATCCACGTTACTAATGCTGATTTCATTGGTTACTATGGTATTTGAGAAGGGTCTATCAAGGCGGTTTGACAGTTGGATTGTTGGTCGTGCTTCTAGAAAAGTGCTTTACGGTCAGTTTCAGTGTGCATTTCAGTGTTGTTCTGCCGCTTTTTAGCGATACCTGGCCTTTGCAAAGTAACTTTAACTACAATTTCTTAGCTCTAAACAAATCATCATCCTTAAGCTTTTCAACACAAATTGTTTCATACATAAAATCTAATTTTTCTCCGGAAACTGCATATGCTTGCAGCTTTCCAAGACTGTTATTCGTATTAAATTTCTTTCCTTGCCACTCTTTATACCAAGTAAGGTTTGCTATAATCTTTCTGGCCTTTGCCTCCCATGCTAGCGCATGGCCCGGAAAGTGAAGGAACGCAGCTTTTCCGAGGTAAGTTTCGTAAGGTACTGAGAAAAACCGCTCCTCGTAATCTAACCCTATCAG
>NW_027123384.1:12976-14033 GCF_001457755.1 Trypanosoma equiperdum | reverse complement strand
GCAGATTCATCCGTAGTGTAAGCTAAATACTCTCCGCACGCTGGGATCGGCCCTTGTACTATGTTCGACGAGAGCGCTACTTAACCACTAAACCAGGGAACAGAGTATTTACAGACCTTTATTAATTCGTACTGCAATTCAAGAAGAAACTGTTGGGCATGGATTTGTTACGAGAAGAGGTATGATTGGATTAGACTATGAGGAGAGATTCTTTTTTATTCCCAATAGTGGGGTGATTGGAGAGGCCCCATTCATTTATTTTCCTGGACAGACTATTGCGTGAGCGGAGAAGGCAAAGAATATTGTGAAAGTTTTTACGTGGTATAAAGGGTTTAAAAGAAAAAATTTTAGCACAAGAGATTGGGGAAAGTTAAAATGCATACAATGGATGGAAAGAAATTGGATTTTTAATATTAAAAATTTTGTGATAATGCATTAAAAAAGGAAGTTTTTTGTAGATAAGACGCTGTAAACGAACTGAGTTGCGCAAATATTAAAGTGAAAGAAGTCATGAAAAACTAGTGGAGGTTAACATCCAGCGGCTACGGAGAAAGAATTATATAGTCCGAAACAGCTCTTTAATTCAATATAAACGCTACATAGGTACCATAAACGAGCAGAGACAGTGCATATGTACCACAAGCAACCCTAAGCACTTGTGAAGAAACTTCGAGGGCGCCCCGACCTCGTTTATTATTGGACCTTATACCACCTGTACGTCAATGCGACAACCCTGAACCCATTGTGTGCTTTACCAACCATATACCCTCAAAAACAATAGCTGTCTGCCCTATGACCTGACCGTCAACAAGCCAAGCGTATAAACGAAAAAAAGGGGCCGCAAGTATCTGAAATCATTAGTACTCTGAAATCGAAGATGGCCCTTATAACTTTACTTCTTTTGGCTGTATTTAGCGAACGCAGTGACGCAGCCTGGGCTAACAGTGACAATGTGCAACTTTTTGGCCCACTTTGCAAGCTGCTACCGCTCGGGGACGGCATACCAACAGCACCCAAACCTGCTAGCATCGACACAAACCTGATTTCAGGCATACAA
>NW_027123384.1:11373-12966 GCF_001457755.1 Trypanosoma equiperdum | reverse complement strand
TTAACATGTCACAAGCAGATGATGCATGGCAGGTGCAGTTCGTGAAGGACGGAAAAGGAAAACAGAGCTGGGACGGACTAACTTCGGAGCAGAAAGTAAACTACAAAATGCTTGAGGGTTGATGGAAAAAATAGGCGAAACTAAAAGTGAACTAGCAGCGGACACCACGTTCCAAGAAAATCTTTTTAAAGCATGCTTCGCCACATTAATCCAGCCGCAAAAAGTTTACGCGCGTTCACTACTGGAGGCAACAGTAGACAAAGCGGAGGAAATACACAAATTTCTAGAGGAAGCCGAAAGGAGTAGCATTGACAAAGTCAGCGGCGACATAAAAGCAGAGCTAAACACTGCCGTATACGGAGAAACCAAAGGTCCTGGAGACTACAGCAGCAGCAGTTCCCCACACAGCGACAGGCAAACGGTAGCCAAGTGCGAAGACTCAGGCAAAATAAAAAACTCAGCCGGGCTCGCATACACAATTTTGTGCGTCTGCTTACCTGCCAGCGGCCAGACGGCAGCTCAGCCTTGTGCAAAGGATGTAACCCTGTCGAATCACTGGGGCGACGCCGTAACCAGGCTGAACCAAATATGGGATGAAGTACGATCATACAGCCCGGCGACGCCAGCCAAGAAAACAACTGCTGCCGCCATCCATGATTCACTCGGCGCGGTAACCGCCGCGATAACTCTCACCAGCAACGTAGGCAACCTGGGCAAAAAATACGGAACCAGCTGCTGTGGAAGCAGCGCCTCTGGTCTGTGCGTGAGATACAATGGAGTTGTATCCAGCACTACAAGCAACTTCTATGAGCTAACCTGGGTGAAGATTTTCTTAACAGCTAGCGACAACCTTCAAGCAGCTGCAGCAGCAGCACACAAAACGGAAATTCTAGTACAAAAACTTAAAGAACTCAACTCGACGGCTTGGGGAATTCCAAGGCTGATACAAGACACCGCAAAAATAACGGCGGCTGTCCTGGCAACCAGACCTTTTAAGGCAGAAGAATCGGCTAGTGGAACCACTAAATGGGATTTCGCTAAGCACAAAGCAAATGTGACCTGCACAGCAGACAATAACTGCAAATGGGAAGGAAATACTGAGGAAAAAGGGATATGCAAACCTAAGGCAGGATCAGAAAACCCAGCAGCAGGAACAGGAGAAGGAGCTGCACCAAAAGATGGAGCAGCTGCAGCTGGGTGAGCGAAACACGGAACAAAAACTGATTGTGAAAATGACAAAACAGGCAAAAAACATAATTGTTAATTTAGAAAGGGTAAATAGGGTGAAGATGAGCAAGAAAAAGAAAAATGCCGAAATGGTAGTTTTCTTATATATATAAAATTTGTACTAATTGCCACTGCTTCGCAGTATTTTAGCACTCCGAGGATTTTTGCTCAATTTCATGAATCTTGATATTTATTAACCCTTTTTTGATTAAAATGCGCAAATTGTCTAAATTTTTGTAGAGTTTGAAAAAGATGAATATTCAGAAAAAATGTGGTATGATATTAGCATATGGGTGAAAAATAAGTTCTATTCACATTTTTTTATTTTGTTTACTATAATTAAGAATATAATAGAACAAGAAATAA
>NW_027123384.1:7401-11363 GCF_001457755.1 Trypanosoma equiperdum | reverse complement strand
GTGAGTGTGTATATACTAATATTATAATAAAAATGTAGTTGTGAATAAATAGATGGACACAATATAAGAAATTGAAGCTATACAAAGGGTGAAATAATAATACAGTGATCAAGAGGAATATAATTACTAAAAGAGACACGAAAAGTTAGTGTGAAGGAAGAAGATAGAATTTGCGCACCTTCAGACACGAATATCACGATGGGCATCATCACACACAAGAATATCATGGAGGATACATGGTGCAGTGTACAGGTTAAATACATTCGCAAAGTTATCCGCAGAAGAAGCAAAACAATTTGGAAGAGATGAAGAAAATAAAGAGTGAAGCAACTGTATGCGTGAAACCTCAGAACAAACTAAAATCGTACATCAGGATGAAAAGAAGGAGCTTCGTATCTTACTCGAAAAGATATAGATGCAAGGGAGGAGGTTGTAGCTACTGAGGTTTTTTATCACGCTGGCGGATTCTAGTGCCTAGATGTTGCAAAGAAGAATCCATACGAGCATCAGAAACAAAAGAAAACCACACGGAAGAAAACGCACCCACAAAACGAAATTCAAAGACAGGGATAGTATAAGAAGACCACTTGTAGTGAAGGCCTTGTATGATTATATTTGCAATAAAACAGGAAAAATAGTCGTTTACAAAATCAGAACAACACCGAACTACCCATGCAGTGCAGATAACATTGAGGCGGACAAAATAAGTATACAGTATACAACAACACTAGCTTTAAAAGCTGTAGTCATCTCCGCTTCATAATAGATTAATTTCTTGTTTTCTAATTTATGTTAGTTTTTTTATTTAGGTATGAGCCATCCAGCACAATAAAAAGCAAAAAAGGAATAGGAGAAAGGACTAAAATACTACGTGAATTCGTAAAAATGGAAGCATGGGGAAGACTTCGAATTCAAAAAGTATTTGAATACGAGATTAAATGGCTATTCGCACCAAAGAAACCAAAGAAAAACGGAAGCAGAATTGCATAAGGAGAACCAATAAAGGTAAAAAGACGAAAAGAAATATAAAAAAGATCATAATACAAGGAAGAAGAATTGGAAAAAATTAAGCAATGAACCCGACAGCAGAGGCAAAGTCTCAACAGTTACCCTGTTTATAGTCCTGCAAAAGTTTACTAAGCACTCAAACTCAAAGAAAACCGTAAAATCAAACAAATTCTCTCCTAAGGGGTGTAAAAACAAAAAAGCAAGCACAGTTTTAGCGCAGTCGATTGCGAGCAAAGGATAAACCACTGGCGACTGGTAGGACCACATGTCCCAAAGACACGAAAGAATCCTCGGCATCAGGCGCTTCCAAACAATGTGCCTTATGCTGAGCTCAATTATGGCGCCACAAGCGACCGCCAAGCTGGACACGGCAGGCGCAAAAGTAACTGACCTGTGTACGGAGGCAAAGTACATCACTGCATTGGCTCATATAATGAGGCAGGAAGCCGAAACGATCAGTGGAGAACAAACAACAATAACAAAGGCAGCAACAGCGTATAGAATAGTAGCGCCGGCCGCAACAGACGCCAAACAGATTCAAGGCTTTCAGGCACTGGAATTGCTTGCGGCTCAAAAACTTAACCAATACAGAGCGCAGGCAACGGCGGCGATCGACAAAAAGTTTAAGGCCGCGAACGTCCTGGAGTCACGGGCAATGAAAATAATTCAAACACAGCGGCTGCAGATCAAATCAGCGCAACCCAAACCGGCAACAACAGCCAACAACAGCGGTACGTGGCCGAATGGCAGCACAGTACAAACCACAATCGAGCACACACTAAGAATGAAAAGCGACGTAAACTGCACTGTTGATAAACTGGACGACTCTGAAACCATAAAACAATCGGAAGCAAACCACAGACAACTAACAGCCTTGCCTCTAGCCAGTGACAGTGCTTTCGAACAGACGGCATTACGAGTACTAGTTGTTTCAAAGGGGACGCCAGCAAACACCCACAGCAGCGGCGGAGGAGCCGCCGCCGGCGTCGTCACGGACGACGCTTCAAGCTACAACAATCTACTCGGCGGCAAAATCGAAACAATTAGCGCGGAAGAAAAACCAGAAACAACAAATTTGTTTAAAGACGCCGAACAACGGACGACATGCGCAGAGCATAGCCTAAAGCAGGAGTGGGCTATGCACTCCAGAGAGTACGTGCTAACGGTAGTGTGCGCAGCAACCACGGCGGCGGAACCGGAAACGACCGATCCAATGTCCTGGAAACTAGAAAACCTAAAAACAAACAAAGAACTAGCGTTGTTTCTCAGAGAGGTCTCCGGCATCTCTGAAAACAGTGCAGCCATGGAACCCGCAGCAATAACGAAAATAATACAAGAAATTCTAGGGACGACAGAGCAGGAATACGAGACAAAGTTCGTGAAATATGTCAATGCGGAGAGCCGAAAATACACAATCGGAGACAAGCAACTAAAAGGCTCATTCCTTGAGATGTCCAACAACGAGCGAGCACCGTAGTTATTAGCTCATTTACTGGGGAAAAAAGCGTCGACAAAACAACAGAAATGCAAAGACGCACCGAAGGAAGTGGCAAAAGACGAACAGAAAGCCAAATGCCAATCAATAACAGACAAAGGGAAATGCAAAACCGAAGATGGGTGTGAATTCAAAGATGAAAAATGCAAACATAAAGAGGGAGTGAATATGGAAAATGATGGAAAAACTACAAATACCGCAGGCAGCAATTCTTTTGTCATTAATAATGCCTCTCTTTTACTTGCATTTTTGATCCTATAAAAATTTTAGAATTTCACCCTCTTTTTCTTGCTGAAATTTGATATATTTTAACACTTTTTGTCAAAAATGTGCAAATTAGTGATACTTTTGACAATTGAAAATTTTTTTAAAAATTGTGGTAAAATGTGTATGATAGTGTCATATGGGTATAAAGCAGTATGGTGGATATGACGTATGAAGAGTAAGCGCTATTCCGAAAGTTTTTTGATTAGTTCCACTTAGCTTATTTTACAGATATTAGGAGTTAAGGTTATAATGATAAATCAATAATGATAATAATTATGATAGAAGATGAATTTGAGAGTGTGTATATGATAATATTATAATAAGAGCAGTAATAATAATCACAATAATGATAATAATAATGATAGGAGAATTTTGTGAGTGTTTACTGGCTGACATTGTAATGATTGTAGTTTGAAGAGTAAATATACAGAAAAAGTAGAATTACTTAAAAAAACGGGAAGGGTGTTTTGTGATTAAGCGAGTAAGTGTGACAGCAACTACGAGGAGCAGTAGTGGAGTACGAGGAATATTACTAATGAAAAGGGAAAAGAGAAAGGGATAGACAGAGTGAAAATTGAATTTTGCATATGATAATATTCGTGGTGGTGCGTTTAATGAAGAGAGTATTTTCAAGACTATGAAATTGTGAAAGGCAGCTAAACAATAAATATGAGATAGCCTCACGCACACACGGTGAAATTTTGTAATATACCTTGAATACAAAACCTGTCAGCGCCAATGTCAGCAGCTGAAGACCCTAACTCTATAACACTAGTTTATACCCCAAAAACGAATCCGAGTGATACATAGTAGAACCTACATGCCGCTAGAGCCCTCGCAACCAACAATCACAATCCTACTGCTTCTAGCAAGCGCGACGTCAGCGGATGCACTAACAGCAGGCGACCACTCACACCTTTTTGTCGATCTCTGTACATTAATCACTCTAAACAAGCGTCAGTTTCCAGACCTGCCGGACACTCAACAGGCAACGAGCGACTACCAGCAAATCCAGAAGTTAAACGCGTCACTGAGCAGCCCCCAGTGGCGACGCAAGTTCGAAAAAACTGGCGAAGGCGATGCCAGGCACCAGTACAAACCAGAAGCAGGCAAGCAAGATGACCTTCACAAGAAGAGATGGGCCAGCTGGGCAGACGCAGAGGCTGAGCTCGAAAAGGAGAACCCACCAAAA
>NW_027123384.1:551-7391 GCF_001457755.1 Trypanosoma equiperdum | reverse complement strand
CATTAAAAGCAGCACAACTGAAATTTTCAACCAAATTTCAGCGGCTACAATACCTCGTGTCGCTGCAGCCACTAGCGGAGCAGGCGGCAGCAGCAGCGGAGGAACTGCAAACAATACAAGAAAGCAGTGCCAAGCTAACTGCAACCGAACTCAAAAAGGAACTAAAAGAAGCAGCCTTCGGCCCAGGCATAGAAAACGAAAACCAACTAACGGAAGCCAACATAAAGAGCAGCAACGGCGCGGCAACAACAAGGAAGGACCTCTGCGGCGGTACAACCGGAGTGGCCAAAGCTCGAACGATCGCGGCGTTCATATACTATATTTGCGCCGGCGAGCAAACGGACAGCAGCGGCGCAGTCAAGTACTGCGAAAACACACAAGCTGCCAACAACAATGCCGGTTCAACCCTAACAGGGGTTGACGCAGCCACAAAGGACTTAATTTCAAAGTGCCCAGACAAATCACAGAAGGAAATATCAAGCGCAGAACTGCTGACACAAGCAGCGCAGTTCCAAGAAAAATCAAAACAAAAGACCAAGGAGCTTACTTTGGCGACTTCACAACTACCGACTGCGGCGGCGCTTCGAACAGTGATGTTTGCGTGTATTACAAGACAGCAACAAAGGCAGATCAAAAGGTGGCCAGAGACATACCCTGGTTGCAAAGCATAAGACAAGTCGCCACTAAACTTCAACAACAACAAGCGGCACGGCAGCGGATAAACGGCCTTATACGCCTGATGGCCGCTATAAAAGGACAAGCATTCAATCTAAAACCGCAGCTGGAGCTTCACAAGCATTTAGCGCAGGCGATGGAACAAACCGCAACAGCAGCACAGAAAAGCACACAAGCACAGGGGCAGCAAAGCCAAAATGCAATTACTCTCGAACAACCTAAAGCGCAAGGAGGTCGCAGCGACTAAAATATAGTCATCCAGACAGGCCGCACAAGCAGCCGAAGCGGTGAAAATGACCAGGGCAGAATCTTCCAATTTTCTCGCACGGATCAGCGCCGTTCACGAATTCGCTGGAGAAGAGAAAATTGTAGCATAAATGTTAGAGTCAAACATTGAGATTGATAATTCGCATATTATAATTAGTGAGTTATTTGTCTTTCAAAGTATCTTCAATATAGAAAATAACCCAATAATAAACTACCTAATCCAGAAACCGCAAGAATTATCAAGGAAAAAGTCTAGTAGAGCATTCTACAGCGGTATTAGTACATTCACAAAAGTAATATAAGTGGCGTGCACTTCAAAGGCATCCATACAACCTTATGATTCAATACAAGGGGACGTAGGGGAGACAATGAAGCTTAAAATACGCCTAAATGTGCGACAAGTTCCAACAGCGAACAAGATGCTAAAAAAGAGCACTACAAGCAGAAAACAAAGAAATCGCAACAATCATTAAGAAGATGTGCTCAAACAAGGTGTAAACGCAATTGTAAAATTATTTTGCCTACAGATGACCAAAAGAAAAACGCATTACACCAATCTAGAAACAACATCCAGTTCCCAGTTTTCCCCTACATACGGCTAAGCGCTAATATTTGCACGAATGACAAAAGCAAATAAAAATCTGAAAATAACTAGTGACAGTGCCGAAATGAGTATATATAGAGTGATTTCTTTGTATATTTATCTTTATGTGCTATCCAAAAGGAATGAGTCAGTAAGACAGACAGAATAAAAGCTTTAGAAACAATAAATCTCCAATTGGAAAAAAACGTAACATCAAAAAAGAGTTCACCAACAAACCCAAGGTAAGAGGCACCAAAATGCACACCGAAAAACAATGAAAAAGCCCAAATAAATCTACTAAGCGCAACTATCAGCAAGATTAGGTTTAACCATTCCACAGTATCGCCAATTGGCAAGAAAACAGTGATGTAGCTAACTGGTAAGCACCTGCACTTTTGTAGACGTTTGGTCGAGAAACTGCGATGTTAGTTACAATACTGGTGCTTACAGTAGTGGCGACTGGGAATATATTTCAGCACTGATATAACGCGCAAATATGGAAACTTAAAGCGTTTAAAATATAGAGAATAGGGTAGAGATGAAAAAAACAGAGGCAAGTATGGAAGTGGTTATTTTGTGGACAAGACTTGCAAGCTGGTGCATTATTTATAGGCCAACCCACAAACGACCCACCTCCATGTTAACGGCCAAGAGCGCACCAATAACTACAAAAAACACCAAGGTTTCCCCCTTTTCAACACCAACAAAAAGACACGCAAGCAGAACACCAAAACCACAGTAGTAACAAAAAAAAGGTGCCGCCAAGAATAAGTAGACTATGTTGTTAATAGCCACAGCCTTACTTGTAACAGCCAACGTGGCGATGGGAGAGACAGAAACACCGTCTAAAGCAGTACAAGACGACTGTACTAAAAGAAAATACGTGGCCAACTTGCTTACGCATTTTTCAGGCAAACTAAACAACCTGTTCGGTACAGTTCAGAAATTAAACAGCCAACAAAAGCAACTCAGACTCGCTGCGGCCCAACATGCAAACACTAAACTCGGGATGGCTTATACACTACTAGAGGCAATTTCATCGCAGCGGCTAGACAAGGCAATCAGCAAACAAAAGGCCGCAGCAACAGCAGTAACTCAGCTCTCAGAACAAGTGGGACACAGAATAGGGGTATTACTGCTATCCCGGATAACACCTGGAAAGGCAACCGTCACTTACACAACGGCAGCGGCAGCGGACCCGTCAACACCAAACCGTGCTAGCGGATTTACAACAAAATGCGGAGTACACCCAATCGTGACACCGCCAGCTAACACAAAGTGCAACACGGAGGCGGCCGACAGCGAGCTAAATAAGGCTGGCGAGCAGATAGCCAGCGAAACAAAACTTAAGTTTCTTAGTGCAACCACAATCAGAGCGGTTCCATTGTTCACATCACTGCAGGCGAAGAGCACCCCAACAACAGCAGCAGCGCTAACAGGTAACGACGGCTGCGGCGACAATGCAGGCGCAGGTAGCGACGGCATAGCCATTCAAGGTCTAGAAACAGAACAAAAGGTGCTCACACACACAACCGTCTCCATCGAAACAGAAAACGCGTGCAAGACACCAAAAACAAACGAAAACTACGACGCAACAGACACAAGCGAGCTTGTGTACAAGGTCTGCCTCGCGCGTAAGGCTGACCTAACAACCCAACCAGCACTCGGTAGCGAAACACTAGACGAACTAGCAGACGATCCTACCGCACAAGAGACAGCACTAATCCTAACCGGTCAAAACAAAAAAGAGGAAGACCCAGATAAGCGCAAAGCAGCTGTAGCGAATGTACTTGGCAAGGGAAAGGATATCATTGGCAACAAATTCTTAATGAAACTGACAGAAACTAACGCGGCTCTAAAGCTACAAGACGACGCTCAACCAATGAGCATAGAAACGGCGAGCGGAAGTGATTTCCACAAAGCACTGGCCTTGTTTACTGCTCAAGCACACCAACGATCGGTGCCACCAGAAAAACCCACCAATGCTGAGGGTTCTCCTAAGCAAGCAGACTCAGAAAGCAAAACAGAAGAAAATAAAGACGGGGATAATACTGCTAAACCTGTGTGCAGCACACTTCTAAACCAGACAGCGTGTAACAACGGATAGAACTGCAAATGGGAAAATAATAGTTGCAAAGATACATCTATTCTCGTAAAAGAGCAATTCGCTCTGATGGTTGCTGCTTTTGTGAGTTTATTAGAATTCCACATTTCTAAAGATTATTGCTTAAATTAATAGAACTTATGAAATATTACTATTTAGAGCGAAGTTAATATATTTTAACACTTTTTGTAAAATCTTTGCGAATTTCTGAAAAGTTTTTGAGAATTTTGGAAAACTGGAAAAAATAAAATTTTCGTATGACTGTATCTTATTGGTGTAAAGCAATAGGGTGACAAGGTATGAAAAATTACTACTATTACGAAACATTTCTTATTTTGTTTATTTTATGAATATTAGGTAGGTGTATAATTAAAATAGTAAAGATAACAATAGTGATACGAGAGTTTTGTGAGTGTGTATATACAAATACTGTAATAAAAATGGTGGCAAAGAGTGAATGAACTGGTAAAATTAAAGTCCTCAAAATAATGGATAGGGTCCAATGAGAGTAAGTAAACGACTGAGAAATAAAAATAGAAATAGAATATGCGCGATTTCAAACATAAACATTACGATGGAGAAAATCAATCACAATGGGATGATGGTGTGAAAAATGATAGGATACATAAACCAGTTAAAGTCCAAATGAAAGCGCTATGCTATCCGCAAAATAAGTGACAGAAAACAGAAGAAAAAAAGAAAAATGAAAATAAAACAGAGAAATTAGCAAGAGTACAGCACAGAAAAGAATTATACATGAGAAGAAGCCACTAGTGCCCGTTATTTTGCCCATCAATTAATAGTTTCTACAGCGAAAATGCTAGTGAATATAGTTATTAATCTTTTGGTATTCCTAATGTATATGTTTAAAGAAGAAAGAGAACCAGGAGAAAGAGACTGGGTAAGTGTGGGATGTTTTCGGACGCTTTCGGTCTGGAAATATAGTAATAATTGCTAACATTTGTGTGAAACAATATAATATAATCAGGAAGAGTATTTCAAAACCTATATCTACCAATGGATTAATGTGGTTACAAAATAAGTGCAAAATGTGAAAACTGCTTGAAATGCAGCATAGATGAAGCTGTGAAGCAAGTTTATATGAAATTAAAAAATTAACGGTGATACTCGACCACTACGGTATTGGGTCAATGACCAGACAATAAAGCCGTTTGAAGAAAGAGTAATCCATATAAAGGTGGTTGATGATTCAAAGTCAGCAGCACACCTTCCTCAAGAAACAGTAGCTGGAATGTCATTTTAGACTCCAAAATTACCTAGACTTAAAATGCAGTGAAAAATAGAGCAAAACTCAGAACGCAAGAAAAACAGAGACCATGTTCATGATAAGCACAAGACAACCTTGTCATTCCAACAGCATAGAGGTCAAACGAAACCGTAAAAAATAGAAGTGATTGACGGTCATAAACGTTTGAAATTTGGATTTAGAGATTTTTTAGTAGGTATGAAAAATGAGGAGTAATTTTATATGTGGGGAAAAATTATTGAGATAATTGTAATCGGATGTGGATTAGAAATTAAGGATGAAAATAGTAACAAAAGCTTATGTGCAAGATAACTAATATCAGCACAAATTACCAAAAATAATGAGAAAAAAACAGAACTCAATATATATATATATATATATAAGTCCAACTTGTCATGTTATGTGCACACAGTGGGCAAGAAGCTACCAATATCATGAACAATGCAACTCCACACCCTAATGCCCTATAACAAGCGACAAGCCAAAAAGTTGACGCAAGCGGGAAGTAGTAAATACAAACCGCAAAAACATGCACGATATTATACTACTTCGCACGGTGGTTACACTACTTGCAGCAATAAGCGTGCTATCCTTCCAGCCGCAACCGGCAGCAGCAGCCGATGAGGCAGTCAGTGCAGTAACTGACGTCTGTGACGAAATAATTTTCCTCGAGGAGCTTAAGCAGCATTTCAACCAACAGATAACGACAGCAGAAACACGAGTCCATGAGCTGGCATCTCAAACACTACAGCTAACGGCGGCAGCCGTAAAACAAGGCAGCGGAAGCTCAGCTAGAGCCTTCTGGGCGCTGGCAGCGCTCGCTGGGACCAGACTACAAAAACAGATAGTTGTTGCAAAGCAAGCGAGGACAGGCGATGTCGGGGCAGCAGCCTTGGCCATAGCAGACAGGATCGCTCAACTCAAAATAGCAGCGACGGCAACAGACAAAGCTCTGGGAACGATTGCAGCGACGGCCCATGCAGCCGACGCCACAACGTTCGGTGCGTCAGGCCACGACTGCACTTCCACCGTCCAAACTAGTCGCAGCAACTACAGAGCATGCAAAGAGAAATCAAATGACAAAGGCAACCTAGACAAAGCAGCACAGCACCTAACATCAATGACTCAATACAAAGGTCTCAGCACAGACGTGTTCAAGCCACCGGCAATAACGATCACAATCGCCACGAAAGGCACGCCGCAAAGCATTACAACCGCCAGCGGCGACCACTGTCACGATAACTCTGGCGCAGGAAAAAACGACCGAACAAACGCCCTAGGCATAAAATCGATCGAATTTAGCGCGATAAGCGGCGAAGTAACAACAATCAGCTTCAGCGGGCAAAAAGCAACTGACGACGGCTGTCCAACAGTACCATCCGATGAAGCAGATGAAGTAGCCATAACGGCAAACAAACTCGCAAACCTCATATGCAAAGCACGGAAAAGCACGATAACAAACGAGGAAACGATAAAACCGACAACGGTAGCAAATTTACAAAGCGACCCCACGATGCGAGACATAGCGGCGCTATTAGAAAACCGGGAGAAAGCAGCAGCCAAGGAAATAAGTAACGAAAACGACAAGGCCAAAAAGGAAGCAGTAAGCGTATTGTTCGGTCCACAAACTGCCGACATAGGCCCACTTTATTTGCAAAAACTGGGAGAAAAAGACGTTGATTACAAACTAGCTGGAAAAGAAGTGAAAGGCAGCTTGAAAGACCTGGTAGACAGGGGTGATTTTGGTATCACACTGAGCTTTTTCATGGAGCATAACAAGCAGACACCCTGCCAAGCTTCCAACACTGAACCACCTAAGGCGCTACGCGACTCTGAAAGTTGTAAAATCGAAAAAGACAAAGATAAATGTAACGACAAAGATGGCTGTGAATTTAAAGACGGGGAGTGCAAAGTTAAAGTGACAACAGCAACAGAGACAAATGG
>NW_027123384.1:0-541 GCF_001457755.1 Trypanosoma equiperdum | reverse complement strand
AACACCACAGGAAACAATTCTTTTGTCATTAAAACTTCCCCTCTTTTGCTTGCATTTTTGCTTATATAATTAAATTTCCAAAAGAGGTTTCGTTCAATTATATTTAATTTTGAAAATTTGTCATTTTAAGGCATTCGCTAAATTTTGACAATTTTAGTTGAAAATGTAAATTACAAAATTTGATAATTTGTTAAATTTTTTCATTTTTAAAATAGTCATGGTATAGTAATGATAATAATGACACTAAGAGAGTGTTGTGAGTGTGTAAATACTCATATTATAAGATTAGTGATAAAAAAGACCGAATAAGGTGGGGAAAATAGAACTAATGACAAAAAATATAGTGGTGTAATAAGAATAAGTCAGTGAGCTGGAGTGAGTATGATTGAGTGATTATGAGTGAGTGAGAAGTGGAATATGCTGAGTTTCAAACATAATGATTGCCATGAATATCTACAGGAAGGATTGTTCAACGAGGAAGGGCGTAAGTCCAGTGTACAAGGCAAATGGAGTCGCTGCGCTATCCTTAAAAATAGTGACA
>NW_027124284.1:23163-29416 GCF_001457755.1 Trypanosoma equiperdum | reverse complement strand
GTTAAACAGCTTGTTTGGTGAGAAAGAATCCATTTCACTTGAAATTAATGAGGATGAGCATATGAGATTTGTTTCGCAAGATGTCAGGAAAATTTTGAAAAATGGAGATTATCTAGTTGTAGCTGGAATACCTTCAATAGATAATGATGAGAGATTTAGAAGGAGAAACTTACAGAGACAAACTTGTTGGAGTTATCCTGAAGTAGCAAGGCATTCAAATAATTTTACTGGGGAGTTACTTATTGTATATGCACTTTCGCCTCATACAAATAACAATTGTGAGCTCAGAGAAATTGTTGAAGGAGAGGCAGAGTTATATCAGGACATTATTATTTTACCTGTTTGTGATGTGAATCCTACAACAAATAAAAAATAGGAGATGTTGGTAATTGGGGATGGGAGGCAGAGCTCACGATGAGCAGAAAAAAATATTTGTGGTTCAAATTTGCAGTTGAGATATTTAAACCAAGTAATCCCTATATAATGAAAGCAGATGATGATATTTTTATGAGGGTTTCACTGTATCTAAAATATCTGGAAATATTTCCAAAAGAGAAATTGAATATGGGGAAGGCTGTTCGATATCCTAAAGAATTTAGTAATGAAATTACATGGCATACCATTTGTCATGCGTCCACCCTATCTAGAGATGTAGTTGAGGAAATTGTAGATTATAAATCTCTGAAAGACCTAGTAGAGTCAGAAATCAAATTAAGAAATTTCCAAACACATATTGATTATGTCACACTCAATGAAGATATTATGATTGGGGAAGTTTTAAGAAATAAATTGAAAGTTCAAGCGTTGTTGACGTCCGATATGCAAGATTGTCGTTACATGATTTACAATGTAGTTTCAGAGTCTTCGCCAAATGAAACTAAAATGATAGTGATTGATCGCCTGAAAGAAGATTATTATATCTCTTTGATGACTATTAGCGCACTAACACCAGTAAGAGCAGATCGTTGGAAACAAAGCAATAAACTTGACAAAAACGTGTTGGAAGCAACGTGCTAGACCAGCAAAATACGAAAGGACAACGCCAAATAAGTAATATAACCGTGCATAAAGTTACGTTGAAACACTCCAAAAGAAACTAACTGTTTCCCGATACTGACTACAGCAGAAACCACCTCCTTCAATACCAAAAAGTATCGCTTTGCAAGTGTAGCCATTATTGAAAATATGTTGGCATGCAACTTACTAGCTGCTCTAAGCCTATTCATCAAACGGTGCTGAAGCAGCTTCTGGAGCAAATCTCAAAGAATTTGTTGTGCTGTGTCAACTCTACAAAGCGTGTGGCGAAGGAATAGACACGACAGACAAGGATCCAAACACCGTGGTCGCCAATGAGCTCGAAGCTTAAATTGCACTGAACCCAACCGCGGCAGATGAAAGAGTTTTCAAGCGGAACTTCGAAGGCGAACAAGACCACAAAAATGAGGCCAACTACACCAAGTACAAACCACACTGGATCAAACTGCAACAAGACCTAGGAACCCGAAAGCTTGGCAAACAGAAGGAAAAACATGAACTTCTTCCTGAAAGAGAAATTTGCGACGCATTTCAGCTTCAGACACTCTCTTCCATCGACACAATAGAGACAGCGATTGCTGAACTTCCAAAGGAAAAAACGGCAGCAGAAATAAACGCAGAGCTAAAAGCGGTTTTGTTTGGGGCGAAGCAGACATCTGCTCAAGGGAACGGAAAAACTACCTTCTGGACAGGTGGAGCCGACGCCTGCGGCAACAGCGGCGGCGGCTCTAATTTAGCCGAAAAGTCGCTAGCCAACGATATAGTCTGCCTTTGCGGCGGCAACGGGGGCAACATCCCAGCGGAAGCGTGCCTTTCAACGGACGGAACCATAAGCAACAAGTTCACAAATGAAGCCAGCGGACCAACGGCGTTCAACGACATAGTGGCCAAATGTCACAGCAAGGTCAAAACCAAAACAAGCAGCGCCCAGCTGCAAGCTCTAGCGGGTATCTTCACCAGTCTGATCGGCGCCCGAGCGGCCGCAAACAACAAACGAGTCTGCCAATACGACGCAGGAGGCGCAGACACCTGCAGAACTGCCAACAAGGACGGATGCATAAACTACAAATACCAATTGGAAGAACCGGCATGGACATAACTTGGCTACAAACACTTAAGGCTGCGATCGCTGACATTTCTAACCACGAACAGAGAGACCGCGCAATAGAAGATCTAAAAAAGGTGGTTTGACAGGCCACACAGAACACGCTGGTAGCGTATAAGCAAGCCCAAGCTATAGCCGCGCTAAAAGACGCCACCAACCAAAAACTGGCAGAAAAACAACTGGCAGCTGTACATCAGGCAAAATCAAAGTCTCCAGCTGCAACAAAAGAAGAATGTCCAGACTAACTGTGTCTTTAATGCTACCTCAAATAAATGAAAAGCTAAAGCATGAGCAGAAAGCACAACAGAAATAGGAGGGTAAGATGGGAAAAAACAAGGATGACAAGACATGTGCTGGTTTGAAGACAAAGAAGAAATGTGAGATGCCTGACGGTCACAAACAAGCATGAAAGAACAAATTTTGTGGCTGGATAAGAGAGGATGCCGACGGAGGTGGTAAAGGTTTTAAATGTCGTACTTCCAGTTTTTTCTTCAACATGAAATTTGCTCTAATGTCTGTTGATTTTGTGAATTTTTGTTTCATATTATGATTCTGTAATTCTAATGATTTTTTCCAGTTTATAGAATTTTGTGAAAATTTCCTAAAATGTGCCATTTTGGGAAATTTTGCTGAAATTTTCAAAGATTAGATATATTTTAATACTTTTTGATGAATTTAATAAATTACCGAAGATTTCCGAAAAAAAGAAAAATATAGTAAAATGAGTTTAAAAGTGACATATGGATTTAAAACAGAAAGATGATAGGGTATTCAAAGTGAGTTACATTCCGAAAAATTGTAACTTTCTTATTTTGCTTATTTTGTGAAAAATAGTTAGGATAATAATAACTATTATTTTTGGAAAAAGTGCTGTTAGTATCCATATACGAATATTATAGTAAGAGCAGTAATAATAGTAATAGTAATAATAATCATAATCATGATAATGATAATGATAATAATGATAGGAAAGTACTGTGGGTGTGTATACACGAATATTATAATAAGAATGGTGATAACTAAATGATGAACCAAAGGAGAAGCACTCAAAGCAATGGAAGGTTTGCAGTGGAAGAAAATGGGTGAGTGGAAGAGAAGAGAAATATAATAGAGGAAGTTCAGATAGGAAGAAAGAGAGCAATGTAGATGAAATATGCACTGTTTCAAAAACAAACATGATGATGGACATCATCACCTGCAAGAATATGATAGAGGTGACAAGAAGGAAGAGACGGTTCATTGCGCAATAAAGATGGATTCGATAGTTTATCCGCAGAAGAAGCAACAGAAAACGAAAAGAGACACCACATAATAGAAGAAGATAATACATTAAGAGGATAAAGAGATGAAACCTATTATTTCCATACTTTATGTAAAAGATAAAGATGTGACAGCAAAGATGGTGTTGACAGTTATTTTTTGATCTGGTGACGGATTACAATATCTATACGCGAAAACGTAGCTGTATAAGAAATGGATGTATGAAGGTAGTGAGTAAATGTGAAGTAATGCCGAAGTCCTCCTCTCTTCATATAGAGTAATAATTGCCAACATTTGTTTGTAAAAAATATAATATTATGGAGGAGAAATTTTTAAAACTTGGACTACTAATGTTTTACTATGGAGGGGACATGAAAAATGAAGACGCCTAAGCTGCTTAACAAAGAAGATGTATAAAGAGATAGAAGAGGTATATGAAGTGGAGAGAATTAAAACCGATACTCATCCTATTCCGTATTGGTATACTAAGAAACCGCTAAGAATTTTCAAGGACCGTATCATCAATGTAAAAGCGAGTATTGCTGCGAAGCTAAAGGACCATATTAAAAGAAAAAAGGATAGAAGAAGGCACTTTCTGGCCACAAATTGTTGACTGGTAGGAGGCGCCGAAATACAGTCTCACAGAATGCAAAACGGCACTACAATTTCAATCGCACCAGGGAAATGCAGTACCGTTACCTGCTTATTACACGAAAGGTAATAAAAAATTGCCACCAATTAGAAACAATAACAAAACTAATATTGTAATCTTACGGTCCAAGAAATTCAGTTACTGTTTTCGAGATATTTGACGAGGGGAAATCCACAGCAGAATAGGTTCAATAGATACACGCACCATCGTGAGTAAAAATACCAGTAAAATAACCGCTGTTGAGCCTACCGGACGGTGGCTAGACAAGAAAGTGTGTGCTTTTTACATTTATCCCGGTTACCCAAACCAAACGCAACTCCACTCAAACAATGGTGAGCATAACTTCCCAACAAAATTGCGGAAAAGGAAGCATAATCGAAACAAACGTATGATCGCCCAAGCTAGTGTACGAAATCTATCGTGGCTTTCACCACGCCCAAGGAGTCAAACCAAAAACAAAAAGTAAAAGCGGTATTGTCACCGAAAGCAACAGCAATTTGGAGAGCAAAAGAAACACAGACGCAAAAATACAAGTAAAAACAGCTGAAATACAGCAGGACTATTTCTGATAATTATGATGGCTAAAACTCAGAATGGCTAATGCGTTGTTTCCAAATCGGAGTGCCGTGCGCAGACAACTGTTCTACTCTGGCCACCACGACGGCACAACAAAAACTAGCGGATAGCATAGTTCAAAAGTCTGAAACATGCGGAAAGAATAACATTTATGTATTAGGACGATTATGCAACAGGGTAACAGCAGCAGCAGCCCCTGTACCCAAGAAGGCAGGCAGCCTCCTTGCGACTTCCTCATAGTGTCAGCTTTATTTGTTCGCCAACCCACCCGCCCCAATAGAAGTAACACCTAGACTATGATTTTTAAAATATTTACATTAATCGCACTAGCGGTACAACAGTCGGAGGCTACCGCGAAAGGCCCCATAAAGTGCGGATCGTGGCAGCCGCTATGCAAGCTTTTCGCAGCAACACAGAAGATCTATAATAGAGCGTACAAGTTATCCGAAGGCAACAAAATCAGACTGGACGAAGCGGCGCTGATGGCGATTAGAGCACAAGCAGCAGCGGCGAAAGTAAACACGGCCGACTCTTACGCGGTGGACACGGTGAAAGCGGCATATCTACGGACGACATTATAAAAGCACGCAACACTAACCCAGTGTTGCAGGCAGCGGGCAGCAACCATTCAGGTACGCGCGGCGTATCTCCACGGGCGGATCGCGGAATTCCTCGAGATCTTCGCCAACAACTACGGCTCGACGCAGAAGGGCTGCTTGTCGAAAGGCACCAGCAGTGACGGCAGCGACGGGGCTGAAATCAGCGACGCAAAACTGGAAAGCTGTAACATCAGGCCTACGGCACTCGCACCAACCGCAGAAACCCTCGTGCAACTAACAGAAGCAGGGTTCCCCCAGCTTACAGCCAAAACAGGACTAATCACAAGCTTGCTTGGCGGCAGCGGCAACGGGCACTGCAAATTTACAAGCGACACGCCAAACCACCTTAACGGCGGCACAGGGATAGCAGGCACGATTCCCTATGCCGGCGGTTACTTCCTGAAGCAGCCAAACAACAACCCAAACACAGACCAAACGATCAGAACCATAGCCGCCAGCGAATATACGACGATAACAAAGAAGTCAGTATCAGACTACATCGAACTCTGGAAGGCGTACAAGGACATCCTGAGCTGCGAAGCAACATACAGCTCGGCAATCACAAAACCGACAGCCGCAGACTAAGCAAGCAGCGCCACCGTAAAAACGGCCGTCAAAAACATAGTGTTCAAAACTCAAGGCGACTACGAGGACAACGCCAAAGATAAAGCCATCAAGGACCTGGTGGAGAAACTGTTTAAAGACGGACCCAAAAATTTTCCGCAAATAATCTGGGACGAAGAAGACAAAGAAACCGTAGACGCGGAAGCAACAGGAACAAACCAGAAAACCAAGCTATCAACCATTTTAAGTGTAACCGACTTGACCCAAGTACTACTCTATTATACAAGCGAACAAAAAGCAAATTTAAACAATAAACTAAAAGAAGCTGAGGAACAGCATTCCAAGACTCAAATGGGTGATTCTGGAGCAGCCGCAGTTGAAGCTGCTTGCAATAAGCTAGAGGGTCAAGAAAAGTGCAATGCTGATTCGAAATGCACTTACGAGACAGAAAGTGACGCCACT
>NW_027124284.1:21500-23153 GCF_001457755.1 Trypanosoma equiperdum | reverse complement strand
AGGGTTATTTTCAGTGTCCTTGGAGCCAGTGACCTACATGACAGAGAAGCCAGCAAAAACTGGCCACAAAAAGATCTCGAAACAAAGAACTAACACGGGGAAAATGGAGCTCAGAAAGCACACAAGACCGAGGCAACGCATTTATACAACGGCATGCGCAGTAGAAGCGGAAGGTCAAAGTCTCGCAGCATCAAATAGCAGTCACCACGGTGATTACAAAGGAAGAGTAAAAACCACCATGAAAATAGCGGACACGATACCTCATCTGCAACTACAACAGACGCAATTCAGCAATCCTTTTTGTTAATAAAAGGAAAAAAAGCATGAAGAAAATGAAACTACTGGCTTTGATCGCGCTTCTCACACTAGGGACACAAACCCGATATACAGCAGGTAACAAGAAAGCCATGAAAGTCAGTGCCTTCAAAGCTCTGTGCGACCTAAGCGGTGAGCTGAAAAAAGAGGCGGCTATAGCCGGCGAAGCTCTAGCAAACCTACTGTCTCAAGCCCAAAAGTACAGAGATATCTCAGTTGACATGCACATACTAGGTAGACAAAACGAAACAGCAGAGCTTGCTGCAGCGGGCGCCGTAGCATTCATGGCCGCCAGCAGGGCCGACGAGATAACTAGCCAGGTCAAGGAAATGACCTCAAAAGCCACCTACGCAGCGGCCGCAACGGCATATTTAAGCGGCTTTATAGACCAAACCACAAGCATTTTCGAACAGAACGCCGCAATAACCGACCACTGCATAGCGACAGCCGGCAACTCGATACACTCAGGCTACGTCGAGCTAACAGGCTGCTTAACTGCATCGAAAACGCACCCGCCCATACCCACGACGTGGCAGCGAAGATACAAGCGGTGGGGGCACTCAACAGCAAAACTTAGCGAGCACCAGTAGCACCAACGTTTGCTTGCTAACGTCGACACAAACCGGCCAGACTGGATACGGCGGCTCGACAGACCAACCAGGTACAATCGAATGGATTGGCGGCATCATGTCGTTCGGCGGTGCGGCACTAGGAGCAAGTGCCTTCCCGAAGACAGCAGCCAACATTGGCGAAACACTATTAATCAAAGCGGCTACGACAGCAATAAACGCCGCAAAAACTCCAGCAGAATGCCTAGACGACGAAGCGGTCATCCTCAACAAAATAGCAGACACAACGACCAAACAAAGTTTCACAGACTTTGATACGACGGAAGAACGAGTAGGACAAAGCGACAAAACAACAAAGCACAAAATAAAAGGGGCAGACTTAACAAACCTAGCAGCCAAGCTAAAAGGCTACCGGGACAGTCAAGTTGGCGAGGCAAAGATTCAAAAAAAACGAAAAGACTACCAAAAAACGTACTCCAGACAACTTAACGAGGTTACAGTACACTGCCAGACAATGGAATGCGAGGTGCGTACCCCAACTAAAGCAGAAGAAAGCGAGTGCAATTCAGCAGGAGACGACGCAAGAAAATGTACGACACTAGAAAAAAAGGGTGAACTTTTAACGACGAATCCAAAAAGTGTGAGTTGAAAAAGGAAATGAAAGCTGACCTAGAAAAAGCAAACCAAGAAACAGAAGGGAATGATGAGAAAACTAAATCGAGGTGGACATGTAAAGAGCAAAAAGAGTGCACAAAAAGTTGCAAATGAG
>NW_027124284.1:21246-21490 GCF_001457755.1 Trypanosoma equiperdum | reverse complement strand
GCAGAAGAAAGCGAGTGCAATTCAGCAGGAGAAGACGCAAGAAAATGTACGGCACTAGAAAAAAAAGGGTGCACTTTTAACGGCGAATCCAAAAAGTGTGAGTTGAAAAATGATGCGAAAGCTGAAATAGAAAAGGCAAACCAAGAAACAGGAGGGAAAGATGGGAAAACTGAATCAAAGTGCACAGGGAAAGAGCAAAAAGAGTGCACAGATAGTTGAAAATGAGAAAATAATGCTTGCAAGA
>NW_027124284.1:20578-21236 GCF_001457755.1 Trypanosoma equiperdum | reverse complement strand
TTATTATACTTTTTGACGAAAATGTGCGATTAATGAAATTAATGAAAATATGAAATGTTTTGAAATCTTAAAACGTTTCGTAAAGTGTGTATGATAGTGGAATATGTGTGTAAATTAGTGGGTGAAATGGTTTGAAGAAAGGGCACTGTTACTATTTTATTTATTCAATTTATATTAGTTATTCTACTTATACGTGTTAGTGCTATAACAATTTTTAAACAGTAACGGCAAAAGATAATGATAGGAGGAGAGTGTTGTAAGTGTGTATACACGAATATTATACTACGAGCAGTAATAATGATAATAGTGATGATAATAATGATAATAATAGAAAAGTGTTGTGAGTGTGATGAATATACGAATATTATAATAAGAGCAGTAACGGAGGATAAGAGCACAGCAAAAGTAGAAACGCTTGAAAAAATGGAAAGGACGCAACTGGAAAAAGCGGAAGCGAAAGAGGGCACCCGGAATATTATTGTTAGAAAGAAGGTATAAAGATATAAAAGAAAATGGAATATGTCAGGTTTAAACACCAACATGAAGAATGGTATCATTATGCACAAGGGAATTATGGAGGTGGCACTGAGTGAGAGACATAGCCGACTTTTCAAGCCTAATGGAGTCTCTGCTTTATTCATTTATAAAAGAATTGGAA